>NW_027459591.1:0-265653 GCF_050624435.1 Tenrec ecaudatus
CACATGTTTTGGGAGGCATTTAGTGTGTTATTTGTGGCTTCAGAGTGTTATTTGAATTTTAGGGAATATTATGGCTTTTCAGACATTTTAAGGCTTTTAGGGTGATTTTAGTGTTTAAGGGTGTTTATTAGGCTTATATGTGTTTTTATGGCTTTTAGTGTTTTGTTAAAATTTTAGGGTGCTTCTTAAGGCATTAGAGTGTTTGGGGGGATTAGGTTTTGGTTTTCAGGGCTTTAGGGTTTTGTTGGATTATTTTTTGCTTTCATGGTGAATTCATGTCTATTAGGCTGTTGGACTTTTACAGGGTTTTATAGTGCTTCGGGTTGCTTTGTAGGGATGTTCTTGGGGTTTTAAAAGACTTTTAGCGTGTTTTTAGGGCTTCACGTGTTCTTTATTTTGCGTTTTAAGGCATTTGCATAATATTAGGGCATTTATTATGTTTTCGGGACGTAAGGAGTTTTTTTTAAGACTTATGGCGCGAGGCCTCCGCCATGGCGCCGGTGAAGCTGCGCGCCGAGAGTCGGGGTTTGCGTGGCGAAGCGCTTTCTCCAGTGGAAGTCACGAAGAGGGACTTGAAACAGAGAAGGTGGCGATCGAATCATCCGAAGGCTTTTTCGGGGAGCGTCCGCGAGGGGCAAGGCTTTGCACTTCGAAGAAAGCTAAAGATTCAGCAGTTACAAGAAATTGCTTTGGAAGGAAAGAAAGTTTCAAACCTCACGGGAATCCCAGTTCACAGATCAATACCCAGACCACCTGAACCATCTCTATTTAGCTGAAGAAGAAAGGCTCAAGAAACAAATCAGAAAAGTTCGCCAGCCTTTGCCAGAAGGACAAGTTGCACCACCTTTGCCAGAAGATCACGCCAGCCTTGACCAGGCTGTGTCTGAGGAACAGTGCAGTCTGGACCATCCTCTTCCAGAAGAACATTGTAGCACCGCAGTAAACTCCTTTGCTACCCTAAAGACAAAGAGGAAGAAAACATCCAATCAGAAAGCACAGGAAGAAAATTCACAGATCCAAGCCAAACGTGCTGCTAAGAAACAGGAATTTGAGCGGAGGAAACAGGAGCGAGAAGAAGCTCAAAGACTCTACAAAAAGAAGAAAATGGAAGTGTTCAAAATATTAAGCAAAAAGACTAAAAGGGGCCAACCAAATTTGAATTTACAAATGGAATATCTTCTTCAAAAAATACAAGCAGGAAATTAAATCAGATACATCCTTAATCAGTGGCTGAAGCATCTGCATATGTCGACTATTTCTGAATGGACAAGGGGACTTCAAATCTTCCAAGGGAAAGTTCCATTGTCTTTTCAGTACATCTTTCACAAACTTTTTGAAACTTTCTTGTGCAATGTGCCTCTTAACAGCCAGCTAAATATATGAGCATAAACTGTATTGCTAAGTTACACTAAGTGTAAAATGTTGCAAATGCTCTTTTTTTAAAGGACATTTTCTATACAGGTTGTACATTATAGGACTTGTTTTAATTTGTTTCTAAAGAAAAATAGATTGAAGAACCGAAAGCACCTTCTATTTGGGAGCAGACTCAAACATAAATACTTTTGTAATATGTAAAGTAAGTACAAAATGTTTTATAGGAACAGCTTTAATGCAGTGCTTCAATTTACACAGTGTTCAGCAATTGCGATCTGCGATTCATTTCAACAATGGAGGCCAACAGTCCTGCTTTGCTTTTATTTTAAATTAAGTGCATTTTGCTGGGAGATGGACTTTCTAGAAATATCAGGGCAGAAATTTTATTCAGGACAAGTAGTGCTGCAACTACCTTGTGGCCCACTATATAAGGATATGATCTCTAAGAGCAGATGTGGGCATAAGGACTCAGTCATTAGTTGTAAATATTTCCTGAAAGAAATGAAATACTTTCTTAATCTTTGGTCATTCCGATAGTCATGTAAACCAGTAGTGTTGCAACAAGAATTAAGCTTTCCAGATCTGTGCAACTGTATTGTAAGAACACTGTCACTGAAATGTGTCCCCTGTTGGTGCCCTTGGGAACTAAGGCAAGTACTGGGATGTTTCTTCTGCTTATTTCTTGGCAATCATTGAAAAACATGTTGGCAACAATCATTGCAAGCAAAAGGTTTGTAATAACAGTCATTTAAAAATTGTGATTGCGTAATGAAATGTTAAAAGTGGTAACGAATGTCGCCTGAAACTGCATTACAGCTGTAGTAGGACTTCCATGTACACTATCAATTGATTCTGCATTCTAAAATGCAATGGGGAGAAAGACCTGCGATCTTTACTTTGGGAAAAGCAGCCACATAACTGAAGGGGAAGCCAGAGAGATTGCTTTGGCACGATCCCAGCTTATTGCATTGACAGACAGAATGCAGTAGGAGATGCTGAGTTTATTAAAGAAGGTTGCACAAGATAGGTTACCCTTTTACACTTCTCACACAAATTGTCCACTGACATTAGTTACACTGTGTCGACCTTCTTCCAGATTGCACCTCGTTTGTTCCCTTTGCAGTATGTTTCCCTTCCTCCTCCTCTTCATTTTTGCTTCTGAGAAATTGTTGACCTTTCGTTTTCAAATAGATTGGTTTTCAAACAAAGGTGCCACTCACATCATGGAGTAGCCTTTGTGTACTATTTCAATAAAGGGTGATTTCACAGGATAAAAAAAAAATTAGACTTATGGCGCATTAGGGTGTTTTAGAAAGCCTTTTACCATGTATTTAATGGTCTTAAGATGTTTTAGAGAGTCTTTAGGGGTGGTCTTAGCATTTTAGAAATATTTTAGACGTTTTAGGGTTTTTAAGGCATTTATAGTGTTTTTAAGACTTTTAAGGTGTTTTTAGAACACGGCTGACAGGTACACACTATTTCAATCAGGCTCTGGTTAGTGCCTCTCAATCAATTGGTGACATGGGAGTCTGGATAATGGATTACCTTTACTCTGCAGATGAGAAAACTCACTCAAAAAGACACAGGTGTTGACCCACAGGCACACAACTGGTTAACAACAAAGACATATTCACAACCAGTGTTGGGAGCCAGAGCCCTAAGCCCCACATACCTGTCCCCAGCCGAACAGTCAATCTATCCTGAACCATCAAATGATCTGAGCAGATCCTCCCACCCAACTCCCCTTCCCATGCCAAATATTTTATTTCAGAGGATGGCAGTGAATCTGCAGCTCTGAGAGAGGGACATATCTGATCGGAGCACATGGAGCAGATGAAGGGGGAGGAGGGGAATGTGGAGCACATCCTGGCACACCAGGACTTGAGGATGATGT
Source organism: Tenrec ecaudatus (assembly GCF_050624435.1). Taxonomy (NCBI): domain Eukaryota; kingdom Metazoa; phylum Chordata; class Mammalia; order Afrosoricida; family Tenrecidae; genus Tenrec; species Tenrec ecaudatus. The sequence continues at coordinate 3,269 of NW_027459591.1, forward strand.
TCCCACTAAGAGAATCCAGTCCACATAGAAGACCACATGGCCAGCCCCACGATGAGACAAGACACCCCTCAAAGACCCATAGCCTTAGAGGGGACAACACTGAAGACTCAGTGTGGGAAATGCGCCCGAACTAATCCTGCCACACCGAGGCATAACACTAAGGGGGTACAGCAGAAGAGAAAGAAAACGAAGCACCAAGGTCTCCAGGGAATGCCAAAGGATGACTTTGGGGCCAGTACTTGGTACACCAACAGACTGGACTGGAAAACACTCTTAAAGGCCAACAAACCGACCTTGAACTAACGATGAGCCACTTCTTTCTTGTTGAGTTGTTTTCTTTCATTGTCATTGGATTTTGGTTGTTTTGTTGCTTTTAGTGCTTGGTTTTGCTGTTTTGTTTTGTGTATGTTATTACATCTACAGGTCTGTCTAAATAAGATAGGCTGGATGAACAATCTGGAGGAGAGAAAACAGGACCAACACTTCTGGGGAGACATGGGAGAGAGGGAGGTGTGGGGAAAGGTAGTAGTGTTAAGAAACCCAGAGAAAAGGGAAGAACAGGTGATGCAAATCAGTGGTGACGGGGATGTAGGAGGCCTGGTAGGGAGTGATCAAGGGAAATGGAACCAATGGAACCAAGAGGAATTACTGAATTACTGAAGCACAAATGAAAAGTGAGCATGGCAGTGGGCCCAAGAGGCAAATCAAAGGGAATAGAAAAGCAAGCTAGGAAGCAAGGGTCAATTATAGAGGTTTAAAAAAAGGCATGTACATATTTAAATATATGAGCATGGGGAAATAGATCTATGTCCCTATATTTATAGGTTTTGTATTAAGGTAGCAGATGGACATTGGGCCTCCGCTCAAGGACTCCCTCGTTGCAAAAATACTGTTCTATTGAATTGGCATTCTATGATGCTCACCTTCCCTACACGATCACTGAACACAAAGCAGGTACATAAGCAAATGTGGTGAAGAAAGCTAATGGTACCCAGCTATCAAATATATAGCATGTGAGGTCTTAAAGGCTTAAAGGAAAACAAGCGCCCATCTAGCTCAGAAGAAACAAAGCCCACATGGAAGAAGCACACCAGCTTGTGCGATCATGAGGTTTTGAAAAGATTTGGTAGCAGGCATCATCAGAACAAAAAAAATCTTATCCTTGCGAATGAGCGGGGAGTGCTGGGTACAGACACAAAGCCCATTTACAGTCCTCTGGACATCCCTAACAGAAGGGTGTCAGGGAGGAGATAAACCAAGACAGGTACCAGATAATAACGATGAAACACAGCTTTCCCCTAGTTCCTACATGTTTCCTATCTCCCACTATCATGATCCCAATTCTAATTTACAAATCAGGCTAGACTAGAGAATGTACACTTGGACAGATAGGAACAGGAAACATGGGGAATCCAGGGTGGATGAGCCCTTGAGGACCAGTGTTATGAGTGCAGACTCGGGAAGGGTGGAGGGAGGGTAGGTTGGAAAACGGAAACCGTATACAGGGATCTACATTTAACCTCAACAGAAAAGTGGGTGAAGGAACATCAGACAGTGCAAGATATGAGAAAATAATTAGTAAATTATCAAGGGTAGCTCGAATGGAGGGGGAAAAATGAGGAGCTGAGGCCAGGGGCTTGGGTGGGGTGGAGAGTGGATATTTTGAGAATAATGAGGGCAATGAATGTACAAATGTGCTTTACACAACCGATGTATATATGCATTGTGGTTAGTGTTGCATGAACAATTTAAAAAAAGGTCTGGACAGAGGGCACATGCAAGGATGATCTCAGGCTGGATTAGATCAGCAAAATCACCTCCTGGAGTTGCCTCACCCTGTGTCTATTCCTGAGTCAGGCATGAAGCTTAGGGCCCATAGTCCCAGGAGCTGGACAGGGAGGGAGGCGGGGTTCTGAGGTCATTCCATAGGGGCAATGGCCCTCCTGTCCTGCCGGGCCCACCCTCCTTTGTAATCCTGCTGGCTGGAGCACGGCTTTCATGGAGTCCACACCATGGGAGCTCTACTACTCATGGGGGATTGGCAGGAAGCCTCTGCTTATGCGCACACACCACCACCTAGCTGGAGGATCTCTGTGAACAAAGCCTGAGGCAGACAACAAGCCCACTAATTGATGCTGTAAGAGATACAATCAGCATCCAGAAACCTGCAACTGGGAGTAAGAGGCAGCATACTTGGCCCCAGCCACTCCCACTGCCATCTTCAAGGAGTGACATTCTAAAGCAGAGGGTTTTCAAAAGGCACTGCCAGGACTGTGGAATGAGCAGCTCATTTGTGGACATGGATACTGTGTGATCCAAAAGTATTACCTCTTCCTTTCCATTCAGGTGAGACAAAAAAAAGTTCCAAATAGAAAGCCATGCATCTAAACAGTATCCAATAGCCACTCATGTGCAGTGCTGCTGCCTCCAAAGAGCTTTCCTAGGTTTTTCTCTCTGTGGACAGATATACCTTGGTCCTTGGCTCTGCATGAGAAAGAATTCACGCCAAAGCCAGGTTTGTGATCCAATTGTGTTTTAGGAGAGATAGGGAGGCATGGTAGGCAACCCTGGTGGACCCCAGTGGCTGAATTGAATTTACTTGGCCTAGCCAAGTGTACCTGGCCTTCCAGGTGTACCTGGCCTTCCTGACTGGAAACCTGGACCTCTGAGCACGCTCGGTGTGCCACTCTTTCCTGGGTGGCTAGCTTGGCCCTCTGAGCATGCATCATGGACAACCTAGTCCCTATGCTAGCTACCTAAAATTTACACCCTGAAGAGATATGGACCCAAATCTTTGGGGTACAAGGCGACGACATCTTTAGGTACTTCCTGCTGGCAAAAGGGTGAAGTGGGGCTTTGGGTCCATACCCTTTCTACTCTGCTGGGAGGGGTTGTCCATTCAGGTCTAGGATGGATAAGGTTGAGGTGGTCCAGGAGATGGTGGTCCTAGAGGTGGCACACTTGGTTCAGAGGGCTTGGTAACTTGAGAACTTCTGGAAAAACAAACAAACGGACAAAAGGGTGAACAGTTTAACTGAGACAAGGCTAGGCTTGTGAGGTGGCAGTGCCCTTGAAATTAGGTGAGTGTCACAGGAAACAAAAAAAAAATCTTAGGATTATCAGGCATGTGTGTTTGTTCGTTCTAAGTATAGGCATGGGAGTAAAAGCATCCACAATTTCCCCTTGAGGGTACAGGGTTTGGGAACTACTGGGTGCACTGAGATCACTGCTTCATTTATGATCCTAATGTTTGGACCCATTGCTAAGAACCATGCTTCTATTTAATCCTATTATCCCTCAATTATTAACTTTGGTCAAACAAATTTTGTTTTCATTAATTACTTTCATAGTTATCTATCTATCTATCTATACACACACATTTAATTGAATGGAATGAAAAGGTCATGCGTTATAGCGTTAAATTGTAATATTGGAATACTACAGCGGGAGTCAACAGGGATCAAAAGTAAAGTAAGTGTCTGAGTCATTTTTAATTTTCTTGGCTTCAAATTGAATAAAAGACTTGTAAATTACCCAGAGACCAAATTCCCATGGTGCCTCCTTCAACGTGTAGAATGTTCAGGGATGTTTCAGGGCTGGGAGAGTAGTAACCCCTAAGTCCAGGATCCCTTAGGGCAGGGGTCCTCAAACTGTTTACACAGGGGGCCAGTTCACTGTCCCTCAGGCCGTTGGAGCACCAGACTATAGTTAAAAAAAACCAAACTATGAACAAATTCCTATGCACATTGCACGAATCGGCTACTAAGTAGGACATGCAGAGGCAGCAAAAACACCCTGAGGGTGGGATAAATGTCGTCAGGCCACATGTGCCCCACGGGCCACAGTTTGAGGATGCCTGCCTTAGGGGTTCCTGGGTGCACTGGGGATGAAGGTCTCTACTGCTCCTCAAAAGGAGAAATGCTGTAACTTCTGGCATTTCGGCCCACTTTCCAATCACTTTACAAAACTGTTCCAGGTGAATCAGGGTTAGAAGGGAAAGTGTACCATTCTCTGGCCACCATTCTCCTTTCTCAAATAAAGTTGCATAGTGTATCAGCTTTTGTTTGTCTAGCCTCTGTGTCAACTCTATCCCAATTGGACAGGATTCATGCAAGGGGGCAATTCCTGAGTATGAAGCTGCTAAGTCCCATCTAGAAAGCACAAAAGAAGGCTATGTAGAGCTTGCTGCCTCAAGGTCAATAAACCCCACTTGAGAGCGAGCCCTTTGTTGCCCTGAATCTGTTGCCTCAGGAAGATGCCCCAGCAAGAAGTAAGGGATCAAAGACAACTCACTGAGGGCGACTTTAAGTCCAACCATTATTCTAGACAAGCTAAGAGGACCACTGCTTGGAATGGCCCCACGGCCTTCCAAGATGCCTGCTGGCGGGAGCAGACTCTCAAATCTCTGAAGGGAAGGGGCATCTGGAAGCTCAGGGAACCTTAAGGGAATTGGAATTTCTGTCTGGAACATCGTGGCAGTGGAACTGTGTATTAAGAGCTTTCCCCAAAAGTGCCTTAAGCAGCAACACTGAAAGCCTAAAGGTAACAGTTACTCAGGTAGGGTTCCATAGGCCATTGGCCTAAGCCTGGGCCACAGAAAACCAGCCTGTAACAAGGAACAAACCTACACTGGTAGAACACTAACACTATAACACCTCAAGTTTTAAATTCAGGAAATAATTTTAAACATTTTTATTCTTTACTTTCATAGTTATCAATATGTATATATGGCATTCAAATATATAAAACGTGCAATGTTTTTGAAATGTAACCAAATTGTCACATTGATAATTTATAAGTTTGGTACCAGATAAGTTTCAATTAAATGTTATAAAAATGTTGTGCTGGGCATTATAGGGCTAAAGCAGCTTGTTTGAAAAGCCAGGAGAAAGGGAATGGAGGGGAAAAGGGAAATATTTGGCTCCCAGGACAAGGCAGGGCTAACTCCCAGGTCTATTCAACCAGCTCCCTAGGCAGTGCCCTTCCACATGTTTGGGCTGGTGGGCACCATCTTGGCCAGGGTCACAGGCCCCGTTTCCCCATGGCCACAATGGCGGCTATATAGGATCTCTGGGAAAAGCTTAAACAGCCTTGACAAGAGTGAAGCCATTATGAGCTGACAGAAGGCACCATGTAAAGTAAATAAAGTAGCTATGAACTGTAAATGAACTAGCTGATATAGGGGAGTGCACATAGGCTGTGCAGATGTGCCCAAGGGAATGTCCCAAAGGATATGGATGCTCAGAAGATTCGCGAGAGCGACCAGAGCAGTCTTTGTTCAACTAAGAATGACTAACTGCAACACCCTGCTTCTCTACTCTGCCTGCTTGCACACCTGCACATTGCAAAAGTATAAAAACCTTTGGACAATTAGACTGGGGCTGCTCAGGAAAAAAACTTTTTCTGATGAACTTGCCAGCGGTCGGAGTAGTTTTCTTTCTGGGAATGGACAGTGGCTACAACATTTCGAGGTGCACCGAGATCCAATTGCCACTGTTTGGGCTTGCTTAGAAAGGAAACCTCCTTAACAGGAGTGCTCTCCCCAGAACTACGGATTTCTGATTTCTCTAGGCCAGGGGTCCTTAAACTCTTTAAACAGGGACCAGTTCACTGTCCCTCTGATCAGTTGGAGGGCCGAACTATCGTTTCAATAAAACTATGAACAAATTCCTATGCTTCCTGTACATACCTTATTTTGAAGTTTAAAAAAAAACACACAAACAAACGGGGCACAAACACTCAGCGGACAGGATCAAGGTCCTCGGCTACCCGCATGTGGCTCACAGGCTATTGTTTGAGGACCCCTGCTCTAGGCGCTCACAAAGAGAATGTAGTTTCAGCCCTAAAGCCTGGAGACTCCGCAATTTGTTTAAAGGTGATTGGACAGAAGGAGTTCCTGATTTGCCCATGCAAGACTCGTTTTCCCTTCCCCTATTTCCCAGAGTTCATAGTTATGTTTATGGGGAACCAGGACATCCCTATTTGATCCCTAAAATTGATGCGTGGATTGACATTGCCACTAATAAGCCAGCATAAACAAAAGACTTACTTCCTCCTGCAACAGAAAGGGTTCTTGTTTCAAGATTTCAGGAAACATGGCAGGACCAGAAAAAAAATAGACCCAAGGTCCTAAAACCACTAAGGTGGAGGCCGCCCTTCCCCAACCCCTCCCCATACCCCTCTGTCTCGGCTTTATTCCTTTTTGCAGGAGGACTCTGGGAGTGGGAGAACTAGCTTACGACCCTTCATTATCACTGCCACCCTGTCAGGTGCATGGGGCTGGAGAGAGAGAAATACTCACAACTCCTTTCTGAGTCCACACCCCAACATACACTAGGGCTGGTATGGGATCTCGACCGCCCCACCCCCCAAGAAGGATGATTCGGCAGCAGCCATTCTCCACTCAAGGCAAGCAGCCCCAACACCTGGGGAAGACCCCTGAGTCCCTTTTGGGTATATATCCCCTTGTATTCCAGTGATTTGTATACTTGGAATCAACAAAATCCCTTTTTCTGACAAAGCAGGTCTGATTCCTTGATAGAATCGGTTTTCCATATGCATTAGCCCACCTCCAGAAATTGCCAGCAACTTCTCCAGGTGCTGTTCACAACACAGGTACAGTAGCCCTGCCAGAGAGAGGCCCAGTAAGCAGTCAATGGACATGATGGTCAGACAGCAGGCACTCCCCATGTGAGGGAAACTCTTTTTGCCACTGCACGAAAAATGTGAGATCCAAACTCCTTGCAAGGCACAGAAGGCCTAACCAGGTATCACCAGTTTCTGTTGCAGGCCCTCAGTGGAACAGCTAGAAAACCTATGAATTTATCTAAGGTCAGTGAGAATTTTCAGGCTCTTACAAGAGAATGTCTGCGTGCCTTTTTAGAGTGACTGATGGAAGCCTACGGGCTTTATATCCCTAACGGCCTGGAGGCCCCGAGAACAGGAGGGCAATAAGTATTGCCTTTATTACTCAGTCTGCCTCAGACATGAAAAAGAAGTGGGAAGGGTTTGACAGGAAAAATCTTAGTGATTTGGTACAAGTGGCTCAGCGGGTGTGTAACAACAGAGATGATCCTACCACGACAGAGACAAAGAAACTAGTTAAAATACTAGTAATTGCCATGAGAGACCCCAGAGACTCAGGAAAAGGAGAGCATGGCCTACTTACGGAGAGACTGACCTGTGGGCACCGCCAAGCCATGGGGCAGGATCAATGTGCCTACTGCAGGAAAGAAGGACATTGGAAAAATCAGTGCCTTGAATACCCCAAGAGAAGCAGACGACCCTCCAATAGAGAGGACGGGCCTCATCCACACCTAGAAAATCCCAAGCAAGAGACAATAATGCTTGAAGAAGCTGAATGAAAGTGTCAGTGCTCTGTTTCACTTGGTCCCCAGGATCCCAGGCTAACTGTCCAAGTAGGAGGCCAGCCAGTCAATTTCTTAGTGGACACAGGGATTACCTTCTCAGGTTCAGAAAAGAGTACAGGCAAATTGTCAAAAGGGAAGATTTGAATTACTGTCAGCATATGATTGCTTCCAAAAAAAACTCACACCAGAAGATTTGCATGGAGGTTAGGTAGGTTTCTCAAGACATCATGATAAAAAATATCTGTCTGCCCTTTGTCCCAGTTAGCCATATGATTTTTATGGCACTGGCCCCTGGCTTGGCTGTTGAGCCAGGGAAACTGTTTTTGCAGGACGTGAGACGGTGGCCTGTGGCCATCAGTGGAAGGACAAAATCTCCACAGTGGTCTTCCTGCTTCAATATGGAGCCACCTATATCACCTTTCGGACATTATTGTTGTCCTGGGCTCAGAATCGCCACCCCAGGTCTAGAAGGCACCTAACAGATCCACACTATTTGAATCAGGCTCTGGTTAGCCCCTATCGATCACTTGGTGACATGGGAGTCTGGACAATGGAGTACCTTTACTTTTCGGATCAGAAAACTAACTCAAAAAGACACAGGTGTTGACCCAGAGGCACACAACTGGTTAAAAACAAAGCCAAACTTACAACCATTTTCTGGAGCCAGAGTTCTGAGCCCCTCGTGGCTGTGCCCAGCCGAGCAGTCCCTCTCTCCTGGACACACCAAAGATCTGAGCAGATATTCCCCACAAACCCTCCCAAAGATTTTATTTCAGAGGATAGCATTGAGTTTGCATCTCCTGGACAGAGACATTATCTGATCAGAGCACACAGAGATGAAGGGGAGAAGGGGAGAGTGGAGCACATCCTGTCCCACCAGACCTTGAGGATGATGTTCCCACTCAGAGAAGTCAGTTCACATAGAAGACCACATGGCCAGCCCCACGATGAGACACAATGTCCCTCAAAGACCCATAGCCCTAGAGGGGACAACACTGGAGACACAGTGTGGGAATTACCCCAAAACTGATCTCGCTACACCGAGGCATAACACTAAGGGGGTACAGCAGAAGAGCAAGTAAAAGGAGCAGCAAGATCCCAAGGAAATGCTAAAGGTGGACTTTAGGGTCAGGGTTTGGTGCCCCAAAAGACTGGACTAGAAAACACTCCTAAAGGCCAACACATAGTCCTTAAACTATCTATGAGCTTTTCTTTCTTGTTGACCTTTGTTTTCTTTTATTGTCATTGGATTTTTGTTGTTTTGTTTATTTTGCTGCTTGGTTTTGTTCATTCTTGTTTTTGTGCATGTTATTACCTCTACAGGTCTGCCTAAATAAGATAGGCTGAACGAACAATCTGGAGGAGAAAAAAAAACAGGACTAGCACATCCTGGAGGACATGCGAGAGAGGGAGGTGGGAAGAAAGGTAGTGGTGTTAAGAATTCCAGAGACAAGGAAACAACAAGTGATGGAAATCGGTGGTGAGGGGGATGTAGGAGGCCTGGTAGGGCGTGATCAAGGGTAATGTAACCAAGAGGAATTACTGAAACACAAAGGAAGACTCAGCATGGCAGTGGGCACAAGAGGAAAATCAAAGGGTATAGAAGAGTGAGCTGGGAAGCAAGGGCCAGTTATAGACGTCTAAATAAAGGCATGTACATATGTCCATATATTAACAAAGAGGCATGGAGAAATAGATCTATGTACATATGTTTATAGATTTAGTATTAAGGTAGCAGAAGGACATTGGGCCTCTGCTCAAGGACTCCCTCATTGCAAGAACAATGTTCTATTAAATTGGTATTCTATGATGCTCACCTTCACTACACGATCACTGACCACAAAACGGCTGCATAAGCAAATGTGGGGAAGAAAGCCGATGGTGCCCAGCTACCAAATGATATAGCGTGTGGGATCTTAAAGGCTTGAAGGTAAAGAAGCAGCCATCTAGATCAGAAGCAACAGAGCCCACATGGAGGAAGAATACCAGCCTGTGTGATCACAAAGTTTCAAAGGGATAAGGCAACAGGCATCATCATGAGAACAAAAAAATCTTATCATGGAGAATGAGAGGGGACTGCCGGGTATAGACCCAAAACCTATTTGCAGTGCACTGCATATCCCCTTACAGAAGGATCTCAGAGAGGAGATGAACCAAGACAGGGTATGAGACAGCAAAGATGAAACACAACTTTCCTCTAGTTCTTAATGCTTCCTCTTGCCCCACTATTATGATCCCAATTCTACCATACAAATCTGGTCTACCTAGAGAAGGTACTCTAGTACCGATAGGAATTTCAAACACGGGGAATCCAGGGTGGATGGGCCCTTTAGGACCAGTGTTATGAATGGAGATACTGGGAGGGTGTGGGATGGAAAGTGGGAACCGATTACAAGGATCTTCATTGACCTCAAAAGAAAGGTGGGTTAAGGGGGACATCAGACAGTGAAAGATATGACAAAAGTATTAGTACATTTCCAAGGATTGATGAGGGATGGGTGGCGGGCATTGAGGGTGGGGAATGTGGAGCTGAAGCCAGGGGCTTGGGGGGAGAGTGGATATTTTGAGAATAATGAGGGTAATTAATGTACAGACATGCTTCAAACAGCTGATGTATATATGGATTGTGGTTAGTGTTGTAGGAGCCACTAATAAAAAGATCATAAAATAAACAAAAATAATCTGGGCAGAGGGCTCATGCAAGGATGATCTCAGGCTGGATTAGACCAGTCAAAACAGCTACTGGAATCGCCTCACCCTGTGTCTATTCCTGAGTCAGGCATGAAGCTTAGGGCCCACAGCCCCAGCAGCTGGCCAGTGAGGTAGGTGGGGCTCTGAGGTCATTCCACAGGGGGAATGGTCCTCTGTCTTGCAGGGCCCACCCTCCTTTGTACACCTGCTCTCTAGGGCACGGCTTTCATGGAGTCCACACCATGGGAGCTCTACTACTCATGGGGGATTGGCAGAAAGCCTCTGCTCATGCGCACACACCACCACCTAGCTGGAGGATCTCTGTGAACAAAGCCTGAGGCAGACAACAAGCCCACTAACTGATGCTGTAAGAGATACAATCAGCATCCAGAAACCAGCAACTGGGAGTAAGAGGCAGCATACCCTGGTCCCAGCCCCTTCATAAAGCACTGCCAGGACTGTGGAATGGATACTCTGTGATCCAGACGTACTACCTCCTCCCTTCCAGTCAGCTGAGACAAAAAACTTTGCAAACAGAAAGCCATGCATCTGAACAGTATCCACCACCCCAGCCACTGCTGCCTCCAAAGAGCCTTCCTGAGTTTGTCACATCTCTCTGCGGGCAGTTAGACCTCTGTCTTTGGCTCCGCGTGAGAGAGAAATCACGCAGAAGCCTGGTCTGTCACTCAAGTGAGATTTATGAGCATTAGGGAGGCGTGGTGGGCAACTCTGGCCGACCCCAGAGGCTGAATTGAATTTACATGGCCTAGGTAGGTCAATCCAGGTACAGGGCCCACCCAGGTGTACCTCCTCTTCATGGCCAGAAACCTGGACCTCTGAGAATGCACAGGGTGCCTCTCCTAACTGGGCTCTTATCTTGGCCCTATGGGCATGCATAATGGATGCCCCAGTCCCTAGGATAGCTACCTAACATTTGCCCCCTGAAGAGATATGGACCCAAATCTTTGGGGTACTGGGCGTCGACATCTCTAGCTACTTCCTGCTGGCAAAAGGGGCGAAGTAGGGCTTTGGGTCTATACCCTTCCTACACTGCTGGGATGGGTTGTCCATTGAGGGCAACTTTATCCAGGATGGATAAGGTTGAGGTGGTCCAGGAGATGGTAGTCGTGGACCTGGCACACTTGGTTCAGAAGCTTTAGTCACCCGATAACTTCTGGGAAAAACAAACGGTCTAAATGTGAACAGTGTTACTGCGACAAGGCTGAGCTTGTGCGGTGGCAGAGGCCTTGAAATTAGGTGAGTGTCACAGGAAACAAAAAAATCTTAGGATTATCAAGCATGTGTGTTTGTTCACTGGAAGTACAGGTAGAGGGATAAAAGCATTCACACTTTCCCCTAGGAGGGTACAGGTTTGGGCACTACTCAGTGCAGTGGGATTACTGATTCATTTATGATGCTAAGGTCTTGGACCCGCTGATAAGACCCATCCTTCTTTTTAACCCTATAACGCTTCAATTTTAATTTTGGGAAAAAAATTATTTTCTTTTTGTTGTGGACTTTCAAGGTTATTAATTTATATATATATTAATATATACATTTTTAAAATGTTATGAAAACATCATGCTCCGTGTTATAGAGTTAAATGGAAACAATGGGCTAGCACAGGAGGCGTCAAAAGTGACCAAAATAGAGTAACTGCCTAAGTCATTTTGAATTTTCTTGGGTTCAATTGGAGTAAAGGCTTGTAAATTACGCGGGGTCCAAATTCCCATGGTGCCTCCTAAAACGGGTAGAATGTTCCGGGATGTTTCAGGGCTGGGACATTAGTAGCCCCTAAGTCCAGGCTACCTTAGGGCAGGGGTCCTGAAACTTTTTACCCAGGGAGCCAGTTCACTGTCCCTCAGGACATTGGAGGGACAGACAATAGTTTTTGTTTTGTTTTAAACGTTTTATTAGGGGCTTATACAACTCTTATCACAGTCCATACATATACATATATCAATTGTATAAAACACATCTGTACATTCTTTTCCCTAATCATTTTATTTTCTTTCTTTCTTATTTTTTTTCCATTTCGTTTTTTACATTTTATTAGGTACTCATACAACTCTTATCACAATCCATACATATACATACATCAATTGTATAAAGCACACCCATACATATCCCGCCCCAATCATTCTGAAAGCATTTGCTCTCCACTTAAGCCCTTTGCATCAGGTCCTCCTTTTTTCCCCTCCCTCCCCGCTCCCCCCTCCCTCAGGTGCCCTTTGTAATTTATACATCGTTATTTTGTCATATCTTGCTCTATCCGGAGTCTCCCTTCCCCCTTTCTCTGCCGTCCCTCTACCAGGGAAGAGGTCACATGTGGATCCTTGTAATCAGTTTCCCCTTTCCAACCCACTCACCCTCCACTCTCCCAGCATCGCCCCTCACACCCTTGGTCCCGAAGGTATCATCCACCCTGGATTCCCTGTGCCTCCAGCCCTCATATGTACCAGTGTACAACCTCTGCCCTATCCAGCCCTGCAAGGTAGAATTCGGATCATGGTAGTTGGGGGGAGGAAGCATCCAGGATCTGGGGGAAAGCTGTGCTCTTCATTGGTACTACCTCGCACCCTGACTGACCCATCTCCTCTCCTAAACCCCTCTATGAGGGGATTTCCAGTGGCCGACACTTGGGCCTTGTGTCTCCACTCTGCACTTCACCCTTCATTCAATACGGTATATACACATACACATATTCTTTTTTATTTTTGCATGATGCCTTATACCTGGTCCCTTGGGCACCTCGTGATCGCACTGGCTGGTGTTCTTCTTCCATGTGGGCTTTTTTGCTTCTGAGCTAGATGGCCGCTTGTTTATCTTCCAGCCTTTAAGACCCCAGACGCTATCTCTTTCGATAGCCGGGCACCATCAGCTTTCTTCGCCACATTTGCTTATGCACCCATTTGTCTTCAGCGATCCTATCATGGAGGTGTGCAGCCAATGATATGATGATTTTTTGTTCTTTGATGCCTGATAACTGATCCCTTTGGGATCACTCGCTCACACAGGCTAGTGTGTTCTTCCATGTGGGCTTTGTTGCTTCTGAGCTAGATGGCCGCTTGTTTATCTTCAAGCCTTTAAGACCCCAGTCACTATCTCTTTCGATAGCCGGGCACCATCAGCTTTCTTCACCACAATTACTTTTTCATCCACTTTGGCTTCAGCAGTTGTGTCATGAGAGTGAGCATCATAGAGTACCAATTTAATAAACGAAAGTATTCATGCACTGAGGGAGTGCTTGAGTAGAGGCCCAAGGTCCTTCCGCCACCTTAATATTAAACCTATAAATGTAGACAATTAGATCTATTTCCCCATCCTCATATATATGTTTGCATGTACATGTCTTTGTCTAGACCTCCATAAATGCCCCTTGACTCCCAGCTCCTTCCTCCATCTCCCTTGATTTTCCTCCAGCCCCACCACCATGCTCCGTCCCCACCTGGGCTACAGCTATACCTCTTCTCTACGCAACCTTACCCTTGATCGTTCCCCATCAGGCCTGCCACTCCCCCCTCACTACCATTTTGGGTCCCAAGTTGTTCCTTGTCCCTGTGTATATTAACACCACTTCCTTACCCTCTTCCCCATCCCCCACCCGGAACTGTCTCTCCCCCCGGAACTGTCTGTCCTATTGTTTTTCCTCCAGATAGTTCATCCAGCCTGTCCTATTTAGACAGACCTATGGAGACACTAACATACACGAAAACAAGACAGAGGAAAACAAAGCAACTGTACACAACCAGACAATAAAACAACAAAAACAAACCACAGACAGAGAACAAAAGAAAACACTTCACAAAAGAAAGGCTTGTAGTTCGTTCAAGGATCGTTTGCTGGCCCTTAGGAACGTTTTCCAGTCCAGTCTGTTGGGGCACCACGCCCTGCCCCCAAAGTCCACTTTCAGCATACCCTGGGGACCTTGCCACTCCATTCCCTTGCTGTTCCACTGCACTCCCCCAGTGTTTTGCCTCGGTGTGGTGGGATCAGGTCAGGTGCAATTCCCACACTGTGTCTCCGGTGCTGTCCCCTGTATCGCCCTTAGTCAATGAGGGGCATCATGTCTCATAGTAGGGCCAGCCATGTTGTTCTCTCTGTAGACTGGCTGCTCTACTCAGGAACATCACCCTCACGGCCTCGTGGGCCAGGCTGTGTTCCACTGTCTCCTCCTGCCCCTTCATCTGCTCCCGTGTGCTCTGATCAGATATGTCCATCTCCCAGAGCTGCAGAATCAATGTCATCCTTTGAAACAAATTCTTTTCGGGGGAGGGGCAGGAATCCACTTAATTTATGGTGCTGGGGCCAGCCTCCCAGACCTCTCCACTGGTTCCCTACTCCACGCCGGTATATTGCATTCACACCTTGCGGCACTGGGTTGAAGTATGGTCCCACTTTCCCTGTGGAGATGTAAACAATACCCTCCCCTTGTGTGGATTAGTGCCCCATGCCCCCACTTCCCTTTTCTTCCTTATATTCATCCTTTTATTTTCCTTTCCCGACCTCCTCCACTGTTGTCTGCCATGTGCATCCCTGGTTTTGATCTGGTCTCTGCCATACTACACAGTCTTCACCCTAGAAATGTTTGTATATAGTATCTTTTCCCCCTATGCCACTTTTGCATTTAAAAATTGTTTTTTTAATTTTTTTAATTAAAAAAATTTTTTTAATACTTACCTCAGCAGGCTCAGTTGTACTTGTCCTTTTGTGCCTAACTTACTTCGCTTAGCATGATTTCCTCCAGTTCTTCCCATGCCGCTATGTGCCTCATACGTTCATCACTGCTTTGTAGTGATGCGTAGTACTCCGTTCTATGTATATACCACAGTTTTTTAATCCAATCGTCAGTTGATGGAAATTTGGGTTGCTTCCAACTCCTTGCAATTGTGAACTGTGCCGCAATGAACATTGGAGCACAGATGTCTGGTCTTGGTTTGTTCCTTGCCTCTTCTGGGTGTATGCCCAGTAGGGGGATTGCTGGGTCATATGGTAACTCTATTTCCATCTGTTTTAGGTATCGCCAGATTGATTTCCATCATGGCTGTAAATATTTACAGGCCCACCAGCAGTGGATGAGAGTTCCTGTCTCCCCACAGCCCCTCCAACACTTGTTGCTTTCTGATTTTTTGAATTGGGCTACCTTTGAGGGTGTCAGGTGGTACCTCATTGTTGTTTTAATTTGCATTTCTCTTATGGCTAAAGATCGGGAGCATTTTCTCATATGTTTGTTGGCCATTCGGATTTCTGTCCCTGTAACATTTCTGTTCAAGTCCTTTGCCCACCTTTCAAGTGGGCTATTGGTTTTTTTCTTTTAGGAAGCTAGCAGAGTATTGTAGATTTTAGTAATAAGACCTTTGTCTGATGTGTCATTGCTAAAGATGTTTTCCCAGTCTGTGGAATCTCTTGTTACTCTCCTGGTGAATTCTTTAGATGTACACAAGTGTTTTATCTTCAGTATATCCCATTTGTCGATTTGAGCCTCCTCTGTGTTTGTGTCCTTCCCTATTTCTGATAGCCTGTGTATTCCCTGCACCAAAGTTCTCAAGTTGGCCCCAATTCCCTCATTGATGGCCCTAATAGTTTGGGGTTTAACTTCAAGGTCTGTGATCCACCTTGAGTTTATTCTTGTGCATGGAGTGAGATAAGGGTCTTGCTTCATTTTTCTGCATGTGGATATCCATTTTTTTCCAGCACCACTTGTTAAAGAGGGCATTGGCTTCCCATTTGATATATTTGGGGCCATTATCAAAGATCAGCTGTGTGTATGCTGATGCTTTTATTTCTCGGTTTTCAGTTCTTTTCCATTGGTCTGAGTATCTGTCATTGTACCAATACCATGCAGTTTTGAAGACTGTGGCTGCATAGTATGTGCCAAAGTCAGGTAAAGCAAGCCCTCCCACGGTGTTCTTCTTCTTGAGGAGTTCTCTGCTAATTCTGGGTTTCTTCCCTCTCCATATGAAGTTGGTAATCAGTTTTTCCATTTCTTTGAAGAAAGATGATGGTAATTGTATCGGGATAGCATTAAACTTATATAGTGCTTTTGGCAGAACTGACATCTTAACTATATGAAGTCTCCCAATCCAAGAGCATGGAATATTCTTCCATTTGTTGAGGTCGCTCTTGGTTTCTTGTACTAGTGTTCTATAGTTTTCCCTATATAGATCTTTTGTTTTTTCAGTCAGGTGTATCCCTAGATATTTCAATTTGTGTTTGGCTATTGTGAAGGGTACCACCTTTTTGATCTCTTCTTCTGTGGGCTTATCTGATGTGTATAACAGTCCGATGGACTTCTGTTTGTTGATCTTGTATCCTGCCACTCTGCCAAACTCCTTTATTGCTTCCAGTACTCCCCTTGTGGAACTTTTGGGATTTTCCATATATAAAATCATATCATCTGCAAATAACGATAGTTTCACCTCTTCCTTCCCCAGACATATACCTTTGATGTCACTTCTTTGCCTATGCTGTTAGCTAAAACCTCCAGCATGATATTAAATAGGAGTGGGGACAAGGGGCATCCTTGTCTGGTCCCCTTTTTCAGTGGGATTGTGTTAGTCTTTTCTCCATTGACTACCACTTTGGCTGTTGGTTTTTCATATATAGCTTGTATTGTCTTGAGGAACTTTCCATCCATTCCTATCTTCCCTAGTGTCTTAAACAGGAATTGGTGTTGGATGTTGTCGAATGATTTTTCTGCGTCTATTGATATAATCATGTTGTTCTTATACTTTTTCATGTCAATGTGACGAATAATACTAATGGTCTTTCGTATGTTGAACCATTCCTGCATCCCTGGTATGAATGCCACTTGGTCATGGTGAATTATTTGTTTTATATACTTTTGTATTCTGTTGGCTAGTATTTTGTTAAGGATTTTTGCATCAATGTTCATTAGGGATATTGGTCTGTAGATCTCGATTCTTGTGGGATCCTTGCCCGGTTTGGGTATCAGAGTTATACTAGCTTCATAGAAGGAGTTTGCCATCTTTTTCTATGTTTTGGAAAATTTTGTGTAGGATTGGTATTAGTTCTTCCCTGAATGCTTGGTAGAATTCTCCAGTGTAGCCATCTGGTCCAGGGGATTTTTTTGTTGGTAATCCCTTGATAACCTTTTCTATTTCTTCTATTGCTATGGGTCTGTTGAGATTCTTAATGTCCACCGAGGGTAGTCTAGGGAGGGATTGCTTTTCCAGGAATTTGTCCATTTCTTCCAAATTGTTGAATTCATCGGAGTACAATCCTTCATAGTATTGTGTAACTATCCTTTTGATTTCATTAGGGCCTGTTGTAATGACCCCTCTTTCATCCCTTATTCTTGCTATTGAGATTTGTTCCCTCCTTTCTCTGGTTAGGTTTGCCAATGGTCTATCGATCCTGTTTATCCTTTCAAAGAACCAACTTTTAGCAATATTAATTTTTTCCATAGTTTTTTAATTTTCCCTCTCCTGAATCTCAGCCCTGATTTTTATAATTTCTTTTCTTTTGCTATTAGTAGGGTTGTCCTGCTGACTCTGCTCTAGTTTTTGTAAATTTTGTGTCAGCGTATCCATCATGATTCTCTCTTCCTTTCTTAGGTGTGCTTGTATTGCTATGAACCTTCCTCTGATGACTGCCTTTGCTGTGTCCCATAAGTTTTGGTAAGTCGTGTGCTCATTTTCGTTGGTTTCTAGAAATTTCCTGATTTCCTCTCTGATCTGCACCAGTATGCACTCCTTTTGCAGTAGAGAGTTATTCATTCTCCAGTTATTTGCTCTTATTTTCTTTGTCTTCTTTTTGTTGATCTCCAGTCTTATGGCACAGTGGTCAGAGAGAGAGGTCTGTATTATTTCAATGTGCTTAAATTTATGTAGATTTGCCTTATGCCCCAGCATGTGGTCTATCTTCGAATATGTGCCGTGGGGACTTGAAAAGAATGTGAAATATTTTTTATTTGGATGAAAAGCTCTGTAAATATCTATTAGGTCAAATTGTCTAATTGTGGAGATTAGCTCCCTAGTCTCCTTGATGAGTTTCTTTCCCTGTGATCTCTTTCTCAGTGAGTGGTGTGTTGAAGTCGCCCAGTATAATTGTCAAGTCTGTGATTTCTTTCTTAATCTTTTGTAGTGTTTGGTTGAAGTATTGAGCTGGTCTCTCATTCGGGGAATATATGTTTACAATGGTTAGTGGTTCATTGTCTATGATTCCCTTGAGCATTATATAGTGTCCCTCCTTATCTCTTTATATGCTTTGCACTTTGAGGTCAATTTTATCCGAGATAAGGATTGCAACCCCTGCTTTTTTTGTATTGCTGTTTGCTGGGTAGGTCCTTCTCCAGCCTTTGATTCTCAGCCTATTTTTGTCTGTAGCCTGGAGATGTGTCTCCTGTAGGCAGCAAATTGATGGGTTGTGTTTTCTAAGCCATTCTGCTAGTCTCAGTCTTTTAATGCCTGAGTTCAGGCCATTGATATTCAGGGTTATTATCTCAATGTGCAGACTCTGTGATGCCATTTTATACCTTTTGTGTTCGGAGTTTTCCTACTTTCCTTTATCATTAGTATGTGTTTTGTGTGTGTTTCATTCTTGACTTCTTTCCATCCTTAAGCCATTGCTATCTTGGGTCCTGTTTTCTCTTTGTTGTGGTCTGGGTGAAGTTGTTCTATGTGTTGGTATCTTATTTGTGCTTGGTGAGTGTTGTTCTTCTGCCCATACTGAGTCGGCGAGGATCTTTTGTAAGGCTGGGTTTGTTGTAACGTATTTTTTGAGTTTTTCCTTGTCTGGGAAGACTTTTACTTCTCCATCGATCTTGATCGATAATTTGTCTGGGTAGAGTATTCTTGGGTTTGCGTTGTTTTCCTTCAACTTTTGGAATATGTTACTCCACTCTCTCCTTTTTTTCATAGTTTCTGTTGATAGGTCTGAACATATCCTTATGTGGTGACCTTTATATGTGATTGCTTTTTTTGCCCTAGCTGCTCTCAGGATTTTCTCCTTTTCCTCAAAGTTGGATAGTTTAACTATTATGTGCCTTGGTGATTTCTTCTTGGGGTCCCGTCGTGCTGGTGTTCTTTCAGCCTCCTAGATGGTTGCTTGGTTTTCATTCATTAGGCCGGGGAAGCTTTCCTCCAAGAATTCTCTCGCTACTGTTGCAGATGACTTCTTTATTGTGTCTTCCTCCGGGAGGACAATAATTCTAATGTTGTTCCCCTTCATAGCATCAGACATAGCTCTTAGGTTTTCTTCGGCTTCTCTGATGCTCTTATTAGATTTTTGTTCACGTTTATTAAAGTCTGCTTGGCTGTCCTCCAAGACACTGATGCGGTTCTCTGATTCCTCCAGTCGATTCTCAAGGAACATGATTTTGCTATTGTTTTTCGTTATTTCCTCCCTAAGCTCCTGTATTTCCCTTTGGTGTGTGGCTTTTATCTCCTCTATCGTTTCATTCTTTCTCTGTATTGTTTCTTTCATATCCTGCATGACTCTAAGCAGCCTTCTGAGAGTTTCTTTGTATGGCTTCTCAATGTCTGCTTCTTCTATGTATGTTGCTATGTTCAGCACATCTTCTGCCTTTGTCTTTTGTTTCTCCTGTTTTTTCATTGAGGTCGTTGGGGCTGGTGGCTGTTTGCATTGAATTGTTTTTGAGGGACCAGTGGCCATTTTCTAGTCTCTCTCTGGAAGACTTATAGGAATGCTTCTTCGAACTGCCTACAGCTGATTTTGCTGGGTTATTAACCTACCACTTTATCTTCCTGTGGCTTCCCTATCAGGGGAGTGCCTCAGGTGGCAGGTCGGCTGCCTGCCCCAGTGTTGCAGAGACTGGGCTGAAGTTCCTGCTATTGGTTTGAATATTGATAAGTGTTGGCTGAGCTGCCTTATGTCCCCAGGTAAACAAGCAGGAACTCCCTGGTGAGGAGTCAGAGGAGTATCCCCTGGAGAGCAAGCAGACCTTTCCCTAGCCCTGGGCTATCTATGCAGGGTTGAGCACACCTAGCTGGGTGTGGCCCAGGCGCAAATGCCCTAGGGCAATGGGAGTGTCCAGTAAGTCTGCAATGGAGTATGAGAGAGCAGTTCAGGAACAAGAGGGGGAGAAAGATTAAACAGTGAGACCGGACAGTGCTGGGGTACAGGGAAGCTAGGGAAGGAAAAGCAACTATGCAGCTGAGTCCAACTCCCTGCCTGTGGACCTGCAAGGGTCCACTCCCTGCCGCAAGCCCCAGCGGCAATCCGCAGCTGAGCCCCAAGAAGAGTCGCAAGAGAGCTGCTGAGCAGCCCCCAGAGAAGTTGGGAGACAGAGAGCAGAGATGTTAACCGGCACCGCAATGTAGCTGAAGTTTGATCCCTGTCTACAGAGCTGTGGGGGGTTGGGTTTAGACCCTGCTCAGCCCACGCCACGTGGCAAGCTGTGGCTGTGCCCCGAAAAAGTCCCTGCGCAGACCTCCAAGGCTGTGTGGGAATATAGAACAGAGACACAAACAGAAGCAACAATGCAGCTGAACACCAATTCCTGCCCGTGGAGCCTCAAGGGCCCTGTCCCTGCCCTGAGGCAGGCAGGGGAAAACTGGCTGCACCAAGGCCAAGCCTTGCTACAGGCTCCAAATGGTCCCGGTTTGGGCAGAAACAGCTGCTAGGCTACGGTGGAGACCCAGCCGGCTTCCACTGAGGTAAGCCAAAAGCCCCCAGCCCCTCAAAACCCTGTGGATCTGAGCCTACTTATCTTCTTGATGCGCCTCCTGCAATCCAGTGGCATTCTCCTGGGCTGGATTCTGTGGAGTCCCTCTGGTATGTGTTATTCCATCGCCATCTTCCCCACCTAGTGGCCACTTAAAAAAAATTGTGAACAAATACGTGTGCACACTGCACATCTTGTTTTGAAGTTCAAAAAAAATAAATGGGGAACATACAGCTGGCAGACAGGATCAATGTCCTCGGCTGTCTGCATGTGGCTCACAGGCTGTAGTTTGAGGACGCCTGCTCTAGACGTTCACCAAGAGGATGTGGTTTCAATCCAAAAGCTTGGAGACTCTACAATTTGTTTAAAAGTGATGGGGCAGAAGGAGTCCCTGATTGACCAACGCAAGACTAGTTTTCCCATCCCCTATTACTAAGAGTTCATAGTTATGGTTATGGGGATCCAGGACATCCCGATCTGATCCCTTTAATTCAAGTGTGGACTGACATTGCCACTAAGAAGCCTGCAAATATAAAAGACTTACTCCCTCCACCGAAGAAAGGGTGCTTATTTCCAAGATTTCAGGAAACATGGCAGGACCGGAAAAACAAACGGTCCAAGTTCCGCAAACCACATATGTGTAGGCCATCCCTCCCCTCCCCCTCCCCTCCCAATCTCTCTCCCCTAATCGGCTTTATCCCATTTTAAAGGAGAACTCTGGGAGTGGGAGAGCTGGCTTCAGACCCTTTGGTTCCACCCTCGCCCTACAAGGTTTCTAGGGGCCAGAAATAGAAAACATCTAACAGGCCCTTAGTGCATCACTCCCTCCCCCACCGGCACCCCAACCCATCCCCACCCCCTACCAGCAGCCCCCCACGCACACTAGTACTGGTATGTCTTCCATACTCATCACCAACCTAGAATGATTGCCAGCAACGTCTCCAGGTGCTGTTCACAACAGAGGACGGGAAGCCCTTCCAGACAGAGGCCCAGTAAGCAGTCAGTGAACCTGATGGTGAGCGAGCGGGCACTCCCCACTTGAGAGAAACTCTTTTGGCCACTACACAAACAAAGTGGGATCTCAATTCCTAGCAAGGCCCAGAGGGCTTTACCAGGTATCACCAGTTGCTCTTACAACACCTTCTCCGGAAGAGCTAGGAAACCTATGAATTTATCTAAAGTCAGTGAGAATTTAAAGGCTCTTATAAGAGAATGTCTGCCTGCCTTTCTAGCGTGGCTTATGGAAGCCTACGGGCTTTATTCCCCTAACGGCCCGGAGGCCCCGAGTATAGGAGGGAAATAAGTATTGCCTTTATTACTCAGTCAGTCTGCCTCAGACATGAAAAAGAAATGGGAAGGGTTTGAAGGGAAAAATCTTAGTGATTTGGTACAAGTGGCTCATTGAGTCTATAACAACAGAGATGACCCTAGCACGACAGAGACAAAAAAGCTAGCTAAAATACTAGTAATTGCCATGAGAGACCCCAGAGACTCAGGAAAAGGAGAGCATGGCCCACTCACGGAGAGACTAACCTGTGGACACCGCCAAGCCATGGCTAAGGATCAATGTGCCTACTGCAGGAAAGAAGGACACTGGAAAAATCAGTGCCTTGAAAACCCCAGGAAAGGTGCACGACCCTCCACTAGAGTGGACGGGTCTCATCTGCACCTAGAAAGACCCAAGCAAGAGACAATAATGCTTGAAGAAGCTGAATGAAGTGGTCAGGGCTCTGTTTCCCTTCGCCACCAAAAGCCCAGGATAACTCTCCATGTAGGAGGCCAGCCAGTAAATTTCTTGGTGGACACAGGGGCCACCTTCTCAGCTTCAGAAAGGAATATGGGCACATTGTCAAAAAGAAAGATGTGAATTACTGTGAGCCTATGATTCCTTCCACAGATAACTCACACCAGAAGGTTTGCATGGAGGTTAGGTGGGCTTCCCAAGACAACAAGATAACAAATATCTATCTGCCCTTTATCCCAGTTAGCCACCTGGTTATGATGGCACTGGCTCCTGGCTCAGCTGCTGAGCCAGTGAAGCAGTTATAGCAGGAGAAGACTAGGTGGCCCGTGGCCATCAACAGAAGGACCAAATCTCCACAGTGGTCTTCCTTTTTCAAAATGGAGCCACGTATGTCACCTGCTAGACACCATTTCTATTCCGAGCTCATAATTGCCGCCCCAGGTATAGAATGCAGCTCGCAGGTACACACTATATGAAACAGTCTCTGATTAACCCCTCTCGATAACTTGCTGACATGGGAGTCTGGATAATGCAAGACATTTACTTTCCAGGTGAGAAAACTCACTCAAAAACACACAGGAGTTGACCCAGAGACACACAACTGGTTAACAACAAAGTGATATTCACAACCAGCATCTGGACAAAGAGCACGGTGCCCCACAGAACTGTGCCCATTGAGCAGTCAATATCTCCTGGACTCTCAAAAGATCTGAGCTGATGCCTCCCCCCAACCTCCTTGCAGCCCCTAAAATTGTATTTCACAGGATGGCACCGGATCTGCAGCTCGCGGAGAGGGACATATCTGATCAGATAACATAGAGCAAAACAAGGGGGAGGAGGGGAGAATGGAGCACATCCTGGCCCTCTACACCTTGAGGATGATGTTCCCAATCAGAGAAGCCAGTCCACAGTGAATACCACATGGGCAGCCCCACGATGAGAAACGTCCCTCAAAGACCCATAGCCTTAGAGGGGACAACACTGGACACACAGTGTGGGAACTGCGCCCGACCTGATCCTGCCACATCGAGGCATGACACTATTGGAGTGCAGTGAAGAGCAAGAAAACGGAGCAGCAAAGTCCCCAAGGAATGCCAATGGTGGACTTTGCAGTCAGGGCTCCGTGCCCCAACAGACCAGAAAGGAAAACACTCATAAAGTTCACCACACAGTCGTTGTACTCTTCTTTCTTGGTTAGTTTTGTTTTCTTTTAGTGTCATTGGATTTGGGTTGGGTTTTGTTTTCATTTTTGTTGGTTTTTTTTTCCTTTTTACTGCTTGGTTTTGCTAAGTCTTGTTTTGTACATGTTATTACCTTTACAGGTCTGTCTAATTAAGAGAGGCTGGATGAACAATCTGGAGGAGTAAACATGTGACCGGCCTTTTCCATTGGGCATGGGAGTGAGCACAGTGGGGGGAAAGGAAGTGGTGTAAAGAAACACAGAGACAAGGGAACAACAAGTGATGGAAATCGGTGGTGAGGGGGAAGTAGGAGGCCTGGTAAGGCGTGATCACGGTTAATGTAACCAAGAGGAATTACTGAAACGCAAAGGAAGAATGAGCATGGCAGTGAGCACAAGAGGAAAATCAAAGGGTATAGAAGAGTGAGCTGGGAAGCAAGGGCCAGTTATAGACGTCTAAATAAAGGCATGTACATATATTTACAAAGGGGCATGGGGAAATAGACCTATGTCCATATTTTACAGATTTAGTATTAAGGTAGCAGATGGACATAGGGCCTCCGCTCAAGGACTCCCTCATTGCAATAACACTGTTCTATTAAATTGGCATTCTACGATGCTCAACTTCCCTACACCATCACTGACCACAAAGCGGCTGCATAAGCAAATGTGGTGAAGAAAGCCGATGGTGTCCAGCTACCAAAAGATATAGCGTGTTCGGTCTTAAAGGCTTGAAGGTAAAGAAGCAGCCATCTAGCTCAGAAGCAACAAAGCACACATGGAGGAAGCATACCAGCTTGTGTGATCACAAGGTTTCAAGGGATAAGGCAACAGGCATCATAGATCAAAAAAAATCTTATCATGGAGAATGAAAGGGGACTGCCGGGCATAGACCCAAAACATATTTGCAGTGCACTGGACATCCCCTTACAGAAGGAGCTCAGAGAGGAGATGACCCAAGACAGCAAAGATGAAACACAACTTTCCTCTAGTTCTTAATGCTTCCTCTTGCCCCACTATCATGATCCCAATTCTACCATACTAATCTGGCCAAACTAGAGAAGGTCCTCTAGTACCGATAGGAATTTCAAACAATGGGAAATCCAGGGGGGATGGGCCCTTTAGGACCAGTATTATGAGTGGAGATACTGGGAGGGTGGAGGAAGGGCAGGATGGAAAGTGGGAACCGATTACAAGGATCTTCATTGACCTCAAAAGAAAGGTGGGTGAAGATATGACAAAAGAATTAGTCCATTTCCAACGATTGATGAGGGATGGGTGGCGGACATTGAGGGGGAAAAATGAGGAGCTAAGGCCAGGGGCTTGGGTGGAGAGTGGATATTTTGAGAATAATGAGGGCAATTAATGGTCAGATGTGCTTCAAACAGCTGATGTATATATGGATTGTGGTTAGTGTTGTAGGAGACCCTAATAAAAAGATCATAAAAGAAACAAAAATAATCTGGGCAGAGGGCTCATGCAAGGATGATCTCAGGCTGTATTAGACCAGTCAAAACAATTACTGGATTTGCCTCACCCTGTGTCTATTCCTGAGTCAGGCATGAAGCTTAGGGCCCACAGCGCCAGCAGCTGGCCAGTGAGGGACGAGGGTCTCTGAGGCCATTCCACAGGGGGAATGGTCCTCTGTCCTGCAGGGCCCACCCTCCTTTGTAAGCGTGCTGTCTGGGGCAAGGCTTTCATGGAGTCCACACCATGGGAGCTCTACTACTCATGGGGGATTGGCAGGAAGCCTCTGCTCATGCGCACACACCACCAACTAGCTGGAGGATCTCTGTGAACAAAGCCTGAGGCAGACACCAAGTCCACTAACTGTTGCTGTAAGAGATACAATCAGCATCTAGAAACCTGCAACCTGGAGTAAGAGGCAGCATACCTTGGTCCCAGCCCCTCCCACTGTAATCTACAAGGAGTGACATTGCAAAGCTGAGCATTTTCAATAAGCCCTGCCAGGACTGTGGAATGAGCAGCTCATTTTTCTACATGGATATTCTGTGATCCAGACGTACTACCTCCTCCCTTCCAGTCATCTGAGACAAAAACTCTTGCAAGCAGAAAGCCATGCATCTGAACAGTATCCAGCAGCCACTCATGTGAAGCCCTGCTGCCTCCAAAGTGCCTTCGTGAGTTTGTCGCATCTCTCTGCGGGCAGTTAGACCTCGGTCTTTGGCTCCGTGTGAGAGAGAAATCACGCAGAAGCCTGGTCTGTCACTCAAGTGAGTTTTATGAGCGTTAGGGAGGCGTGGTGGGCAAGTCTGGCCGACCCCAGTGGTTGAATTGAATTTACTTGGCCTAGGTTTTTCAGTCCAGGTAGAGGGATCACCCAGGTGTACCTCCCGATCATGGCCAGAAACCTGGACCTCTGAGCATGCACAGGGTGCTTCTCCTAACTGGACTCTTATCTTGGACCTAAAGGTATGCATAACGGACGCCCCAGTAGCTAGGATAGCTACCTACCATTTGCCCCCTGAAGAGACATGGACCCAAAATATTTGGGGTACTGGGTGACGACATCTCTAGCTACTTCCTGCTGGCAAAAGGGGCGAGGTGGGGCTTTGGGTCCATATTCTTCCTACACTGCTGGGAGGGGTTGTCCATTAAGGGCAACTTTATCCAGGATGGATAAGGTTGAGGTGGTCCAGGAGATGGTAGTCGTGGACCTGGCACACTTGGTTCAGAAGCTTTTGTCACCCGATAACTTCTGGGAAAAACAAACGGTCTAAAAGGTGAACAGTTTGACTGCGACAAGGCTAAGCTTGTGACGTGGCAGTGGCCTTGAAATTAGGTGAGTGTCAAAGGAAACAAAAAAAATCTTAGGTTATCAGGCATGTGCGTTTGTTCATTGGAAGTACAGGAAGAGGGATAAAAGCATTCACACTTTCCGCTAGGAGGGCACAGGTTTGGGCACAACTAGGTTCAGTGGATAACTGCTTCATTTATGATGCTAAGCTCTTGGACCCGCTGATAAGACCCATCCTTTTTTTAACCCTATAACGCTTCAATTTTAATTTTGGGAAAAAAATTATTTTCTTTTTGTTGTGGACTTTCATAGTTATTAATTTATATATACATACATTAATATATACATTTTTTAAATGTTATGAAAACATCATGCTCCGTGTTATAGAGTTAAATGGAAATAATGGGCTACTACAGGAGGAGTCAAACGTGACCAAAACTGAGTAACTGCCTAAGTCATTTTGAATTTTCTTGGGTTCAATTTCAGTAAAAGTCTTGTAAATTACCCGGTGTCCAAATTCCCATGGTGCCTCCTACAACGGGTAGAATGTTCAGGGATGTTTCAGGGCTGGGAAATTAGTAACCCCTAAGTCCAGGATACCTTAGGGCAGGGGTCCTGAAACTGTTTACCCAGGGGGCCAGTTCACTGTCCCTCAGGCCATTGGAGGGACAGACTATAGTTTTAAAAAAAACAAAAGTTACGAATAAATTCATGTGCACACTGCACATCTTGATTTGAAGTCCAAAAAAAATAAATAAATGGGGCACATACACCCGGCAGAAAGGATCAATGACCTCGGCTGTCTGCATGTGGCCCACAGGTTGTAGTTTGAGGACCCCTGCTCTAGGCATCCACCAAGAGGATTTGGTTTCAACCCAAAAGCTTGGAGACTCTACAATTTGTTTAAAAGTGATGGGGCAGAAGGAGTCCCTGATTGACCCACGCAAGACTAATTTTCCCATCCCCTATTACTAAGAGTTCATAGTTATGGTTATGGGGAACCAGGACATCCCGATCTGATCCCTTTAATTCAAGTGTGGGCTGACATTGCCACTAAGAAACCTACAAATATAAAAGACTTACTCCCTCCCTCAAAGAAAGGGTCCTTGTTTCCAAGGTTTCAGGAAACATGGCAGGACCGGAAAAACAAACGGTCCAAGTTCCCAAAAGCTCATAGGTGGAGGCCATCCCTCCCCGTCCCCCTCTCCCACCCCCTCCCCCTCACCCCTCCCTTCACATCCCCTCCCCTCCCGATCTCTCTCCCCTAATCGGCTTTATCCCATTTTGCAGGAGAATTCTGGGAGTGGGAGAGCTGGCTTCAGACCCTTTGGTTCCAACCCCGCCCTATAAGGTTTCTAGGGGCCAGAAATAGAAAACATCTAACAGGCCCTTATTGAGTCACTCCCTCCCCAGCCGGCTCTCCAACCCCATCCCTGCCCCCTTCCAGCAGCCCCCCACACACACTAGTACTGGTATGTCTTCCATACTCATCAGCCCACCTGGAATGTTTGGCAGCAACTTCTCCAGGTGCTGTTCACCACGGAAGAAGGGTAGCCCTTCCAGACAGAGGCCCAGTAAGCAGTCAGTGAACCTGATGGTGAGCGAGCGGGCACTCCCCACTTGAGAGAAACTCTTTTGGCCACTACACAAACAAAGTGGGATCTCAATTCCTAGCAAGGCCCAGAGGACTTTACCAGGTTTCACCAGTTGCTCTTACAACACCCTCTGCAGTAGAGCTAGGAAACCTATGAATTTATCTAAAGTCAGTGAGAATTTAAAGGCTCTTATAAGAGAATGTCTGCCTGCCTTTCTAGCGTGGCTTATGGAAGCCTACGGGCTTTATCCCCCTAACGGCCCGGAGGCCCCGAGTATAGGAGGGAAATAAGTATTGCCTTTATTACTCAGTCAGTCTGCCTCAGACATGAAAAAGAAATGGGAAGGGTTTGAAGGGAAAAATCTTAGTGACTTGGTACAAGTGGCTCATTGAGTCTATAACAACAGAGATGACCCTAGCACGACAGAGACAAAAAAGCTAGCTAAAATACTAGTAATTGCCATGAGAGACCCCAGAGACTCAGGAAAAGGAGAGCATGGCCCACTCACGGAGAGACTAACCTGTGGACACCGCCAAGCCATGGCTAAGGATCAATGTGCCTACTGCAGGAAAGAAGGACACTGGAAAAATCAGTGCCTTGAAAACCCCAGGAAAGGTGCACGACCCTCCACTAGAGTGGACGGGTCTCATCTGCACCTAGAAAGACCCAAGCAAGAGACAATAATGCTTGAAGAAGCTGAATGAAGTGGTCAGGGCTCTGTTTCCCTCCGCCACCAAAAGCCCAAGCTAAATCTCCATGTAGGAGGCCAGCCAGTAAATTTCTTGGTGGACACAGGGGCCACCTTCTCAGCTTCAGAAAGGAATACGGCACGTTTTGAAAAAGAAAGATGTGATTTACTGTGAGTCTATGATTCCTTCCACAGATAACTCACACCAGAAGGTTTGCATGGAGGGTTGGTGGGCTTCCCAAGACAACAAGATAACTAATATCTATCTGCCCTTTATCCCAGTTAGCCACCTGGTTATGATGGCACTGGCTCCTGGCTCAGCTACTGAGCCAGTGAAGCAGTTATAGCAGGAGAAGACTAGGTGGCCCGTGGCCATCAACAGAAGGACCAAATCTCCACAGTGGTCTTCCTTTTTCAAAATGGAGCCACGTATGTCACCTGCTAGACACCATTTCTATTCCGAGCTCATAATTGCCGCCCCAGGTATAGAATGCAGCTCGCAGGTACACACTATATGAAACAGTCTCTGATTAACCCCTCTCGATAACTTGCTGACATGGGAGTCTGGATAATCCAGTACATTTACTTTCCAGATGAGAAAACTCACTCAAAAACACACAGGAGTTGACCCAGAGACACACAATTGGTTAACAACAAAGTCATATTCACAACCAGCGTCTGGACCAAGAGCCCGGTGCTCCACAGAACTGTGCCATCAAGCAGTCAATATCTCCTGGACTCTCAAAAGATCTGAGCTGATACCCACCCCCCCCCCACATCCTTGCAGCCCCCAAAGATTCTCTTTCACAGGATGGCACCAGATCTGAAGCTCGCGGAGAGGGACATATCTGATCAGAGAACACAGGGCAGAACAAGGGGGAGGAGGGGAGAATGGAGCACATCCTGGCCCAATACACCTTGAGGATGATGTTCCCAATCAGAGAAGCCAGTCCACAGAGAAGACCACATGGGCAGCCCCACGATGAGAAACGTCCCTCAAAGACCCAAGCCCTAGAGGGGACAACACTGGACACACAGTGTGGGAACTGCGCCCGAACTGATCCTGCCACATTGAGGCATGACACTAAGAGAGTGCAGCGGAAGGGAAAGAAAAAGGAGCATCAAAGTCCTTGGGGAATGCCAAAGTGGACTTTGTGGTCAGGGTTCGGTACCCCAACTGTTGGACTGGAAAACACTCCTAAAGTTCACCACACAGTCCTTGTACTTTTCTTTCATGGTTAGTGTTGTTTTCTTTTAGTGTCATTGGATTTTGGTTGGGTTTTGTTTTCATTTTTCTTTTTTGTCGCTTGGTTTTGCTCAGTCTTGTTTTGTGCATGTTATTACATTTACAATTCTGTCTAATTAAGAGAGGCTGGATGAACAATCTGGAGGAGCAAACATGTGACCGGCCCTTTCCATTGCGCATGGGAGTGAGCACGGTGGGGTAAAGGAAGTGGTGTCAAGAAACCCAGAGACAAGGGAACAACAAGTGATGAAAATCGGTGGTGAGGGTGATGTAGGAGGCCTGGTAGGGCGTGATCAAGGGTAATGTAACCAAGAGGAATTACTGAAACCCAAAGGAAGACTGAGCATGGCTGGGGACAAGAGGAAAATCAAAGGGTATAGAAGAGTGTGCTGGGAAGCAAGGGCCAGTTATAGACGTCTAAATAAAGTCATGTACATATATTTACAAAGGGGTATGGGGAAATAGATCTATGTCCATATGTTTATAGATTTAGTATTAAGGTAGCAAATGCACATTGGGCCTCCGCTCAAGGACTCCCTCTTTGCAACAACACTGTTTTATAAAATTGGCATTCTACGATGCTCACCTTCCCTACATGATCACTGACCACAAAGCGGCTGCATAAGCAAATATGGTGAAGAAAGCCGATGGGGTCCAGCTACCAAAAGATATAGCGTGTTGGGTCTTAAAGGCTTGAAGGTAAAGAAGCAACCATCTAGCTCAGAAGCAACCGAGCCCACATGGAGGAAGAATACCAGCCTGTGTGATCACAAAGTTTCAAAGGGATAAGGCAACAGGCATCATGAGAACAAAAAAATCTTATCATGGAGAATGAGAGGGGACTGCCGGGTATACACCCAAAAGCTATTTGCAGTGCACTGGACATCCCCTTACAGAAGGATCTCAGAAAGGAGATTAAAGAATACAGGGTATGAGACAGCAAAGATGAAACACAACTTTCCTCTAGTTCTTAATGCTTCCTCTTGCCCCACTATCATGAACCCATTTCTACCATACTAATCTGGCCAAACTAGAGCAGGTATTCTAGTACCGATAGGAATTTCAAACATGGGGAATCCAGGGGGGATGGGCCCTTTAGGACCAGTGTTTTGAGTGGAGATACTGGGAAGTGGAGGAAGGGCAGGATTGAAAGTGGGAACCGATTACAAGGATCTTCATTGACCTCAAAAGAAAGGTGGGTGAAGATATGACAAAAGAATTAGTACATTTCCAAGGATTGATTAGGGATGGGTCGCGGACATTGAGGGGGGACAAATGATGAGCTGAGGCCAGGGGCTTGGGTGGAGGGTGGATATTTTGAGAATAATGAGGGCAATTAGCGTACAGATGTGCTTCAAACAGCTGATGTATATATGGATTGTGGTTAATGTTGTAAGAGCCCTTAATAAAAAGATCATAAAAGAAACAAAAATAATCTGGGCAGAGGGCTCATGCAAGGATGATCTCAGGCTGGATTAGACCAGTCAAAACAGCTACTGGAGTCACCTCACCCTGTGTTTATTCCTGAGTAAGGCATGAAGCTTAAGGCCCACAGCCCCAGCAGCTGGCCAGTCAGGGAGGTGGGTCTCTGAGGCCATTCCACAGGGGGAATGGTCCTCTGTA
This sequence comes from Tenrec ecaudatus, assembly GCF_050624435.1. Taxonomy (NCBI): domain Eukaryota; kingdom Metazoa; phylum Chordata; class Mammalia; order Afrosoricida; family Tenrecidae; genus Tenrec; species Tenrec ecaudatus. The sequence goes on from NW_027459591.1 coordinate 34,812, forward strand.
TTGCAGGGCCCACCCTCCTTTTTAAGCGTGCTGTCTGGGGTAGGGCTTACATGGAGTCCACACCATGGGAGCTCTACTACTCATGGGGGATTGGCAGGAAGCCTCTGCTCATGCCACACACCAACAACAAGCTTGAGGATCTCCGTGAACAAAGCCTGAGGCAGACAACAAGCCCACTAACTGATGCTGTAAGAGATACAATCAGCATCCAGAAACCTGCAACTGGGAGTAAGAGGAAGCATACCTTGGTCCAAGCCCCTCCCACTCTAATCTACAAGGAGTTACATTGCAAAGCAGAGGGTTTTCATAAAGCACTGCCAGCACTGTGGAAAGAGCAGCCTCATTTGTGGACATGGATACTCTGTGATCCAGATGTACTACCTCCTCCCTTCCAGTCAGCTGAGACAAAAACCCTTGCAAGCAGAAAGCCATGCATCTGAACAGTATCCACCAGCCACTCATGTGCAGCCCTGCTGCCTCCAAAGAGCCTTCTTGAGTGAGAGAGATATCACGCAGTAGCCTGGTCTGTCACTAAAGTGAGTTTTATGAGCGCTAGGGAGGCGTGGTGGGCAAGTCTAGCCGACCCCAGTGGCTGAATTGAATTTACATGGCCTAGGTTGGTCACTCCAGGTACAGGACCCACCCAGGTGTACCTCCCCTTCATGGCCAGAAACCTGTACCTCTGAGCATGCACAGGGTGCTTTTCCTAACTGGGCTCTTATCTTGACCCTATGGGCATGCATAACGGATGCCCCAATTCCTAGGATAGCTACCTAACAGTTGCCTCCTTTAAGAGATATGGACCCAAATCTTTGGGGTACTGGGCGACGACATCTCTAGCTACTTCCTGCTGGCAAAATTGGCGAAGTGGGGCTTTGGGTCCACACCCTTCCTACACTGCTGGGAGGGGTTGTCCATTGAGGGCAACTTAATCCAGGATGGATAAAGTTGACGTAGTCCAGGAGGTGGTAGTCGTGGACCTGGCACACTTGGTTCAGAAGCTTTAGTCACCCGATAACTTCTGGGAAAAACAAACGGTCTAAAAGGTGAACAGTTTGACTTCGACAAGGGTAAGCTTGTGTGGTGGCAGTGGCCTTGAAATTAGATGAGTGTCACAGGAAAAAAAAATCTGAGAATTACCAGACATGTGTGTTTGTTCACTGGAAGTACAGGAAGAGGGATAAAAGCATTCATACTTTCCCCTAGGAGGGTACAGGTTTGGGCACTACTAGGTGCAGTGGTATCACTGATTCATTTATGATGCTAAGGTCTTGGACCTGCTGATAAGACCCATCCTTCTTTTTAACCCTATAACGCTTCAATTTTAATTTTGGGAAAAATTATTTTCTTTTTGTTGTGGACTTTCATAGTTTTATATATATATAGACATAGATATAGATATAGATATATACATTTTTTAAAATGTTATGAAAACATCATGCTCCGTGTTATAGAGTTAAATGGAAATAATGGGCTAGTACAGGAGGAGTCAAAAGTGACCAAAAGAGAGTAACTGACTAAGTCATTTTGTATTTTCTTGGGTTCAATTGGAGTAAAGGCTTGTAAATTACCCGGGGTCCAAATTCCCATGGTGCCTCCTACAACGGGTAGAATGTTCAGGAATGTTTCAGGGCTGGGAGATTAGTAACACCTAAGTCCAGGATACCTTAGGGCAGGGTCCTAAAACTGTTTACCCAGGGGGCCAGTTCACTGTCCCTCAGGCCATTGGAGGGACAGACTATAGTTTAAAAAAAACAAAAATTACGAACAAATTCATGTGCACACTGCATATCTTGATTTGAATTTCAAAAAAAAATAAATAAATGGGGCACATCCACCCGGCAGAAAGGATTAATGACCTCGGTTGTCTGCATGTGTCCCACAGGCTGTAGTTTGAGGACCCCTGCTCTAGGCGTTCACCAAGAGGATGTGGTTTCAACCCCAAAGCTTGGAGACTCTACAATTTGTTTAAAAGTGATGGGGCAGAAGGAGTCCCTGATTGACCCACGCAAGACTAGCTTTCCCATCCCCAATTACAAAGAGTTCATAGTTATGGTTATGGGGAACCAGGACATCCCGATGTGATCCCTTTAATTCAAGTGTGGGCTGACATTGCCACTAAGAATCCTGCAAATATAAAAGACTTATTCCCTCCCTCAAAGAAAGAGTCCTTGTTTCCAAGGTTTCAGGAAACATGGCAGGACCGGAAAAACACACGGTCCAAGTACCCAAAACCAAATAGGGCGAGGCCATCCCTCCCCGTCCCCCACCCTGACCCCCTCCCCATCCCTTCCCCTCCCCTCCTCTCCCAATCTCTCTCCCCTAATCTGCTTTATCCCATTTTTCAGGAGAACTCTGGGAGTGGGAGAGCTGGCTTCAGACCCTTTAGTTCCAGCCCCGCCCTATAAAGTTTCTAGGGGACAGAAATAGAAAACTTCTAACAGGCCCTTATTGAGTCATGCCCTCCCTCACCGGCACCCCACCCCATCCCCCGCCCTACCAGCAGCCCCCCCCCCCACACACTAGTCCTGGTATGTCTTCCATACTCATCAGCCCACCTGGAATGATTGCCAGCAACTTCTCCAGGTGCTGTTCACAACGGAGGAAGGGTAGCCCTTCCAGACAGAGGCCCAGTAAGCAGTCAGTGAACCTGATGGTCAGCGAGCGGGCACTCCCCACTTGAGAGAAACTCTTTTAGCCACTACACGAACAATGTGGGATCTCAATTGCTAGCAAGGCCCAGAGGGCTTTACCAGGTATCACCCGTTGCTCTTACATGACCCTCTGCGGAAGAGCTAGGAAACCTATGAATTTATCTAAGGTCAGTGAGAATTTTCAGGCTCTTATAAGAGAATGTCCGCCTGCCTTTTTAGAGTGGCTGATGGAAGCCTATGGGCTTTATACCCCTAACGGCCCGGAGGCACTGAAAACAAGAGGGCAATAAGTATTGCCTTTATGACTCAGTCAGTCTGCCTCAGACATGAAAAAGAAGTGGGAAGGGTTTGAAGGGAAAAATCTTAGTGATTTGGTAAAAGTGGCTCATTGAGTGTATAACAACAGAGATGACCCTAGCACGACAGAGACAAAGAAACTAGCTAAAATACTAGTAATTGCCATGAGAGACCCCAGAGACACAGGAAATGGAGAGCATGGCCCACTCACGGAGAGACTAACCTGTGGACACCGCCAAGCCATGGGGAAGGATCAATGTGCCTACTGCAGGAAAGAAGGACACTGGAAAATTCAGTGCCTTGTAAACCCCAGGAGAGGTGCATGACCCTCCACTAGAGTAGACGGGTCTCATCTGCACCTAGAAAGACCCAAGAAAGAGACAATAATGCTTGAAGAAGCTGAGTGAAGGGGTCAGGGCTCTGTTTAACTTCGCCGCCAAAAGCCCAGGCTAACTCTCCATGTAGGGGGCCAGCCAGTAAATTTCTTGGTGGACACTGGGGCCACCTTCTCAGGTTCAGATAGGAATACGGGCACATTGTCAAAAAGAAAGATGTGAATTACTGTGAGCCTATGATTCCTTCCACAGATAACTCACACCAGAAGGTTTGCATGGAGGTTAGATGGGCTTCTCAAGACAACAAGATAACAAATATCTATCTGCCCTTTGTCCCAGTTAGCCACCTGGTTATGATGGCACTGGCACCTAGCTCAGCTGCTGAACCAGTGAAGCAGTTATAGCAGGAGAAGACTAGGTGGCCGGTGGCCATCAACGGAAGGACCAAATCTCCACCGTGGGCTTCCTTTTTCAATATGGAGCCACGTATGTGACCTGCTGGACACCATCTCTATCCTGAGCTCATAATTGTCACCCCAGGTCTAGAATGCGGCGCGCAGGTACACACTATATGAAACAGTCTCTGATTAACCCCTCTCGATAACTTGCTGACATGGGAGTTGGATAATTCAGTTCATTTACTTTCCAGATGAGAAAACTCACTCAAAAACACACAGGAGTTGACCCAGAGACACACACCTGGTTAACAACAAAGTCATATTCACAACCAGCATCTGGACTTAGAGCACGGTGCCCCAAAGAACTATGCCCATCGAGCAGTCAATATCTCCTGGACTCTCAAAAGATCTGAGCTGACACCTACCCAGCCCTACATGCTTGCAGGCCCCGAAGATTGTATTTCACAGCGTGGCACCGGATCTGCAGCTCGCGGAGAGGGACATATCTGATCAGAGAACACAGGGCAGAACAAGGGGGAGGAGGGGAGAATGGAGCACATCCTGGCCCAATATACATTGAGGATGATGTTCCCAATCAGAGAAGCCAGCTCACAGAGAAGACCACATGGGCAGCCCCACGATGAGAAACGTCCCTCAAAGACCCATAGCCCTAGAGGGGACAACACTGGAGACACAGTGTGGGAGCTGCGCCCGAACTGATCCTGCCACATCGAGGCATGACACTAAGAGAGTGCAGCAGAAGAGAAAGAAAACGGAGCATCAAAGTCCCCATGAGCGCTTTACCAGGTATCACCCGTTGCTCTTACATGACCCTCTGCGGAAGAGCTAGGAAACCTATGAATTTATCTAAGGTCAGTGAGAATTTTCTAGCTCTTATAAGAGAATGTCCGCCTGCCTTTCTAGAGTGGCTGATGGAAAACTCGGGCTTTATACCCCTAACAGCCCAGAGGCCCCGAGAACAGGAGGGCAATAAGTATTGCCTTTATGACTCAGTCAGTCTGCCTCAGACATGAAAAAGAAGTGGGAAGCGTTTGAAGGGAAAAATCTTAGTGATTTAGTACACGTGGCTCATTGAGTGTATAACAACAGAGATGACCCTAGCACGACAGAGACAAAGAAACATAGTCCAAGGGCCCGCTTGTTAACCTAGATAGTCCAAGGGCCCGCTAGGTAACCTACATACTCCTAGTGCCCGCTAGTTAACCTACATTATCCAATTCCCTGATAGGGAACCTATATAGTCCAAGTATCCGCTAGGTAACCTACATAGTCCAAATACCCGCTAGTAACATACATAGTCCAAGTGAGCGATAGGGAACTTACATAATCCAAGTGCCCGCTAGGGAACCCACATTGTCCAAATGCCCGTTAGAGAACTTACATAGTCAAAGGGCCTGCTAGGGAACCTACATAGTCCAAGTGCCCGCTAGGGAACCTTCATAGTACGAGTGCCTGCTAGGGAACCTACATAGTCCAAGTGCCCTTTAGGTAACCTATGTAGTCCGAGTGCCCGCTAGGTAACCTAGATAGTCCAATTGCCCGCTAGGTAACCTACAAAGTCCATGTGCCCACTAGGTAATCTATATAGTCCAAATGCCCGCTAGGGCACCTACATAGTCCAAGTACACGCTAATTAACCTATATAGTCCAAGTGCCCGTTAGCTAACCTAGATAGTCCAAGGGCCAACTAGTTAACCTACATGGTTCAAGTGCCCGCTAGGTAACCTAGCTAATAGAAGTGTCCGCTAGTTAAGCTATATCGTCCAAGTCCCCGCTAGTTAACCTATATGGTCAAAGTGCCCGCTAGTTAACCTGGATAGACCAAGTTCCTGTTAGCTAACCTACATAGTCCAAGTGCCCGTTCGTTAACCTAGATAGTCCAAGTGCCCGCTAGGTAACCTACATAGTCCAAGGGCCCGCTAGGTAACCTACATAGTCCAAGTGCCCGCTAGGTAACTTAGATAGTCCAAGTGCCCGTTAGCTAACATAGATAGTCCAAGTGCTCACTAGGAAACCTACATAGTCCAAGTGCCCGTTCGTTACCCTAGAGGTCCAACTGCCCGCTAGGTAAGCTAGACAGTCCAAGTGCCTGCTAGGTAACCTACATAGTCCAAGGGCCCGCTAGTTAACCTAGGTACTCCAAGTGCCTGCTAGTTAACCTACATAGTCCAAGGGCCCGCTAGGTAACCTACATAGTCCTAGTGCCCGCTAGTTAACCTACATTGTCCAAGTCCCTGATAGGGAACCTATATAGTCCAAGTATCCGCTAGGTAACCTACATAGTCCAAATGCCCACGAGTAACGTACATAGTCCAAGTGACCGATAGGGAACTTATATAATCCAAGTGCCCGCTAGGGAACCTACATAGTCCAAATGCCCATTAGGTAACCTAGATAGTCCAAATGCCCGCTAGGGAACCCACATAGTCCAAGTGCCCGTTAGAGAAATTACATAGTCAAAGGGCCTGCTAGGGAACCTACATAGTCCAAGTGCCCTTTAGGGAACCTATGTAGTCCAAGTGCCCGCTAGGGAGCCTAGATAGTCCAAGTGCCCGCTAGGTAACCTACAAAGTCCAAGTGCCCACTAGGTAATCTATATAGTCCAAGAGCCCGCTAGGTAACCTACATAGTCCAAGTGCCCGTTAGCTAACCTAGATGGTCCAAGGGCCAACTAGTTAACCTACATGGTTAAAGTGCCCACTAGGTAACCTAGCTAATCCAAGTGTTCGCTAGTTAACCTATATAGTCCATGTGCCCGCTAGTTAACCTAGATGGTCCAAGTGCCCGCTAGTTAACCTACATAGTCCAAGAGGCCGATAGTTAACCTACATAGTGCAAGGGCCCGCTAGTAAACCTAGATCGTCCAAGTGTCCGCTAGTTAACCTACATAGTCCCAGTGCCCTCTAGTTAAACTACATAGTCCAAGTGCCCGTAATCTAACCTAGATAGTCCAAGTGCCCGCTAGTTGACCTACGTAGTCCAAGTGTCCGCTTGGTAACCTAGATAGTCCAGGTGCCCGCTAGTTAACCTAGATAGTCCTATTGCCCGTTATTTAACCTAGATAGTTCAAGTGCCCACTAGGGGACGTGCATAGTCCAAGTGCCCGCTAGGTAACCTAGATAGTCCAAGTGCCCACTAGGGTATGTACATAGTGCACGTGCCCGCTATGTAACCTAGATAGTCTAAGTGCCCGCTAGTTAACCTACATAGTCGAAGGGCCTGCTAGTTAACCTACATAGTCCAAGTGCCCGATAGGGAACCAACATAGTCAAAGTGCTCGCTAGGGAACCTACATAGTACAAGTGCCCGTTAGGGAACCTAGATAGTCCAAGTGCCCGCTAGGAAACCTACATAGTCCAAGTGCCCGTTCGTTAACCTAGAAGTCCATGTGCCCGCTAGGTAACCTAGACAGTCCAAGTGCCTGCTAGGTTACCTGCATAGTCCAAGTGCCTGATAGGTAACCTAGGTAGTCCAAGTGCCCGCTAGGTAACCTACCTAGTCTAAGTGCCCGCTAGGTAACCTAGATAGTCCAAGTGCCCATTAGCTAACCTAGATAGTCCAACTGCCCGCTAGGTGACCTACATAGTCAAAGTGCCCGCTAGTAACCTAGATAGTCCAAGTTCCTGTTAGCTAACCTAGATAGTCCAAGTGCCCGCTAGGTAACCTACATAGTCCAAGGGCCCGCTCGTTAACCTAGTTCGTTCAAGTGTCCGCTAGTTAACCTACATAGTCAAACTGCCCGCTAGGTAACCTACATAGTCCAAGTTCCCAGTAGGTAACCTAGATAGTCCACGTGCTGTTACCTAACCTAGATAGTCCAAGTGCCCGCTAGGTAACCTACATTGTCTAAGTGCCGGATACGGAACCCTCATAGTCCAAGTGCCCGTTAGGTAACCTTCATAGTCCAAATGCCCGCTAGTAACCTACATAGTCCAAGTGCCTGATAGGGAACCTACACAATACAAGTGCCCGCTAGGTAACCTACAAAGTCCAAGTGCCCGCTAGGTAACCTATATATAGTCCAAATTCCCGCTAGGGCACATTCATAGTCCAAATACCCGCTAATTAACCAACAGAGTCCAAGTGCCCGTTAGCTAACCTAGATAGTCTAAGGGCCCACTAGTTAACCTACATAGTTCAAGTGCCCGCTAGCTAACCTAGATAATCCAATTACCCGATAGTTAACCTATATCGTCCAAGTGCCCACTAGTTAACCTAGATCGTCCAAGTACCCACTAGTTAACCAACATCGTCTAAGTGCCCGCTAGGTAATCTAGATAGTCCAAGTGCCCGCAAGTTAACCTACATAGTCCAAGTGCCCGCTAGGTAACCTACATAGTCCAAGTGCCCGCTAGGTAACCTAGATAGTCCAAGTTCCTGTTAGCTAACCTAGATAGTCAAAGTGCCCGCTAGGTAACCTACATAGTTCTAGCGCCCGCGAGTTAACCTACATAGTCCAAGTGCCCGCTAGGTAACCTACATAGTCCAAATGCCCACTAGTAACCTACATAGTCCAAGTGCAAGATGGGAACCTACATAATCCAAGTGCCCGCTAGGGAACCTACATAGTCCAAATGCCAGTTAGGTAACCTAGATAATCCAAATGCCCGCTATGGTACCCACATAGTCCAAGTGCCCGCTAGGGAACCTACATAATCCAAGTGCCCGCTAGGGAACCTGCATCGTCCAAGTGCCCGCTAGTTAACCTAGATAGTCCAAGTCCCTGTTAGCTAACCTACATAGTCCAAGTGCCCGTTCGTTAACCTAGATAGTCTAAGTGCCCGCTAGGTAACCTACATAATCCAAGGGCCCGCTAGGTAACCTACATAGTCCAAGTGCCCGTTCGTTAACCTAGATAGTCCAAGTGCCCGCTAGGTAAACTAGACAGTCCAAGTGCCTGCTAGGTAACCTACATAGTCCAAGTGCCCGCTAGGTAACTTACATAGTCCAAGTGCCCGCTAGTAAACTACATAGTCCAAGTGTAAGAAGGGAACCTACATAATCCATGTGCCCGCTAGGGAACCTACATAGTCCAAATGCCCGTTAGGTAACCTAGATAGTCCAAGTGCCCGCTAGGAAACCTACATAGTCCAAGAGCCCGCTAGGGAACCTGCATGTCCAAGTGCCCGCTAGTTAACCTAGATAGTCCAAGTTCCTGTTAGCTAACCTACATAGTCCAAGTGCCCGTTCGTTAACCTAGATAGTCCAAGTGCCCGCTAGGGAACCTACATAGTCCAAATGCCCGCTAGGTAACCAACATAGTCCAAGTGCCCGCTAGATAACTTAGATAATCCAAGTGCCCATTAGCTAACATAGATAGTCCAATTGCCTGCTAGGTAACCTACATAATCCAATTGCCCGTTCGTTATCCTAGATAGTCCAAGTGCCCGCTAGGTAACCTAGACAGTCCAAGTGCCTGCTAGGTAACCTACATAGGCCAAGTGCCCGTTTGCTAACCTAGATCGTCAAAGTGCCCGCTAGTTAACCTACATAGTCCAATGGCCCGCTAGTTAACCTAGATAGTCCAAGTGCCCACTAGTTAACCTACATTGTCCAAGTCCCTGATAGGGAACCTACATAGTCCAAGTATCCGCTAGGTAACCTACATAGTCCAAATGCCCGCTAGTAATGTACATAGCCAAGGGCCCGTTAGGTAACCTAGATAGTCTATATGCCCGCTAGGGAACCCACATAGTCCAAGTGCCCGTTCGAGAACTTACATAGTCAAAGGGCCTGCTAGGGAACCTACATAGTCCAATTGCCCGCTAGGGAACCTTCATAGTCCGAGTGCCTGCTAGGGATCCTACATAGTTCTAGTGCCCTTTAGGGAACCTATATAGTCCAAGTGCCCGCTAGGGAACCTAGATAGTCCAAGTGCCCGCTAGGGAACCTAGATAGTCCAAGTGCACACTGGGTAACCTACATAGTCCAAATGCCCGCTAGTAAACTACATAGTCCAAGTGCAAGAAGGGAACCTACATAATCCAAGTGCCCACTAGGGAACCTACATAGTCCAAATGCCCGTTAGGTAACCTAGATAGTCCAAATGCCCGCTAGGGTACCCACATAGTCCAAGTGCCCGCTAGGGAACCTACATAGTCAAAGTGCCCACTAGGGTACCTGCATCGTCCAAGTACCCGCTAGGGTACCTGCATAGTCCAAGTGCCCGCTAGTTAACCTAGATAGTCCAAGTTCCTGTTAGCTAACCTACATAGTCCAAGTGCCCATTCGTTAACCTAGATACTCCAAATGCCCGCTAGGTAACCTACATAGTCCAAGGGCCCGCTAGGTAACCTACATAGTCCAAATGCCCGTTAGGTAACCTAGATAGTCCAAGTTCCTGTTAGCTCACCTACATACTCCAAGTGCCCGTTCGTTAACCTAGATAGTCCAAGTGCCCGCTGGGTAACCTACATATTCCAAGTGCCTGCTAGGGAACCTGCATCGTCCAAGTGCCCGTTCGTTAACCTGGATAGTCCAAGGGACCGCTAGGTAACCTACATAGTCCAAGTGCCCGCTAGATAACTTAGATAATCCAAGTGCCCGTTAGCTAACATAGATAGTCCAAGTGCCTGCTAGGTAACCTACATAGTCCAAGTGCCCGCTAAGTAACTTACATAGTCCAAATGCCCGCTAGTAAACTACATAGTCCAAGAGCAAGAAAGGAATCTACATAATCCATGTGCCCGCTAGGGAACCTACATAGTCCAAATGCCCGTTAGGTAACCTAGATAGTCCAAGTTCCTGTTAGCTACCCTACATAATCCAAGTGCCCGTTCGTTAACCTAGATAGTCCAAGTGCCCGCTAGGTAACATACATAGTCCAAGTGCCCGCTAGGGCACCTGCATATCCAAGTGCCCGCTAGTTAACCTAGATAGACCAAGTTCCTGTTAGCTAACCTACATAGTCCAAGTGCCCGTTCGTTAACCTAGATAGTCCAAGTGCCCGCTAGGTAACCTACATAGTCCAAGGGCCCGCTAGGTAACCTACATAGTCCAAGTGCCCGCTAGATAACTTAGATAATCCAAGTGCCCGTTAGCTAACCTAGATAGTCCAAGTGCCCGCTAGGTAACCTAGACAGTCCAAGTGCCTGCTAGTTAACCTACATAGTCCAAGTGCCCGTTTGCTAACCTAGATTGTCAAAGTGCCCGCTAGTTAACCTACATAGTCCAATGGCCCGCTAGTTAACCTAGATAGTCCAAGTGCCCGCTAGTTAACCTACATTGTCCAAGTCCCTGAAAGGGAACCTACATAGTCCAAGTGCCCGCTAGGTAACTTACATAGTCCAAATGCCCGTTAGTAAACTACATAGTACAAGTGCAAGAAGGGAACCTACATAATCCAAGTGCCTGCTAGGGAACCTACATAGTCCAAATGCCCGTTAGGTAACCTAGATAGTCCAAGTTCCTGTTAGCTAACCTACATAGTCCAAGTGCCCGTTCATTAACATAGATAGTCCAAGTGCCCGCAAGGTAACCTACATAGTCCAAGTATTCGCTAGGTAGCCTACATAGTCCAAATGCCGGCTAGTAACGTACATAGTCCAAGTGCCCGTTAGGTAACCTAGATAGTCCATATGCCCTCTAGGGAACCCACATAGTCCAAGTGCCCATTAGAGAACTTACATAGTCAAAGGGCCTGCTAGGGAACCTACATAGTCCAATTGCCCGCTAGGGAACCTAGATAGTCCAAGTGCCCGCTAGGGAACCTAGATAGTCCAAGTGCCCGCTAGGTAACCTACATAGTCCAAATGCCCGCTAGTAAACTACATAGTCCAAGTGCAAGAAGGGAACCTACATAATCCAAGTGCCCACTAGTGAACCTACATAGTCCAAATGCCCTTTAGGTAACCTAGATAGTCCAAATGCCCGCTAGGGTACCCACATAGTCCAAGTGCCCTCTAGGGAACCTACATAGTCAAAGTGCCCGCTAGGGTACCTGCATCGTCCAAGTGCCCGCTAGTTAACCTAGATAGTCCAAGTTCCTGTTAGCTAACCTACATAGTCCAATTGCCCATTCGTTAACCTAGATAGTCCAAGTGCCCGCTAGGTAACTTTCATAGTCCAAGGGCCCGCTAGGTAACCTACATAGTCCAAGTGCCCGCTAGGTAACTTAGATAGTCCAAGTGCCCGTTAGCTAACGTAGATAGTCCAAGTGCCCGCTAGGTTACCTACATAGTCCAAGTGCCCGTTCGTTAACCTAGATAGTCCAAGTGCCCGCTAGGTAACCTAGACAATCCAAGTGCCCGCTAGTTAACCTACATAGTCCAAGGGCCTGCTTGTTAACCTAGATAGTCCAAGTGCCCGCTAGGTTAACTAGACAGTCCAAGTGCCCGCTAGTTAACCTACATTGTCCAAGTCCCTGATAGGGAACCTAAATAGTCCAAGTATCCGCTAGGTAACCTACATAGTCCAAATGCCCGCTAGTAATGTACATAGTCCAAGTGCCCGTTAGGTAACCTAGATAGTCTATATGCCCGCTAGGGAACCCACATAGTCGAAGTGCCCGTTCGAGAACTTACATAGTCAAAGGGCCTGCTAGGGAACCTACATAGTCCAATTGCCCGCTAGGGAACCTTCATAGTCCGAGTGCCTGCTAGGGATCCTACATAGTTCAAGTGCCCTTTAGGGAACATATATAGTCCAAGTGCCCGCTAGGGAACCTAGATAGTCCAAGTGCCCGCTAGGGAACCTAGATAGTCCAAGTGCACACTGGGTAACCTATATAGTCCAAATGCCCGCTAGTAAACTACATAGTCCAAGTGCAAGAAGGGAACCTACATAATCCAAGTGCCCACTAGGGAACCTACATAGTCCAAATGCCCGTTAGGTAACCTAGATAGTCCAAATGCCCGCTAGGGTACCCACATAGTCCAAGTGCCCGCTAGGGAACCTACATAGTCAAAGTGCCCGCTAGGGTACCTGCATCGTCCAAGTGCCCGCTAGGGTACCTGCATAGTCCAAGTGCCCGCTAGTTAACCTAGATAGTCCAAGTTCCTGTTAGCTAACCTACATAGTCCAAGTGCCCATTCGTTAACCTAGATAGTCCAAGTGCCCGCTGGGTAACCTACATATTCCAAGTGCCCGCTAGGGAACCTGCATCGTCCAAGTGCCCGTTCGTTAACCTAGATAGTCCAGGTGCCCGCTAGGTAACCTACATAGTCCAAGGGCACGCTAGGTAACCTACATAGTCCAAGTGCCCGCTAGATAACTTAGATAATCCAAGTGCCCGTTAGCTAACATAGATAGTCCAAGTGACTGCTAGGTAACCTACATGGTCCAAGTGCTCGTTCGTTAACCTAGATAGTCCAAGTGCCCGCTAGGTAACCTAGACAGTCCAAGTGCCTGCTAGGTAACCTACATAGTCCAAGTGCCCGTTTGCTAACCTAGATCGTCAAAGTGCCCGCTAGTTAACCTACATAGTCCAATGGCCCGCTAGTTAACCTACATAGTCCAAGTGCCCGTTCGTTAACCTAGATAGTCCAAGTGCCCGCTAGGTAGACAGTCCAAGTGCCTGCTAGGTAACCTACATAATCCAAGTGCCCGCTAAGTAACTTACATAGTCCAAATGCCCGCTAGTAAACTACATAGTCCAAGAGCAAGAAAGGAACCTACATAATCCAAGTGCCCGCTAGGGAACCTACATAGTCCAAGGGCCCGCTAGTTAACCTAGATAGTCCAAGTTCCTCTAAGCTAACCTACATAGTCCAAGTGCCCGTTCGTTAACCTAGATAGTCCAAGTGCCCGCTAGGTAACATACATAGTCCAAGTGCCCGCTAGGGCACCTGCATATCCAAGTGCCCGCTAGTTAACCTAGATAGACCAAGTTCCTGTTAGCTAACCTACATAGTCCAAGTGCCCGTTCGTTAACCTAGATAGTCCAAGTGCCCGCTAGGTAACCTACCTAGTCCAAGGGCCCGCTAGGTAACCTACATAGTCCAAGTGCCCGCTAGATAACTTAGATAATCCAAGTGCCCCTTAGCTAACCTAGATAGTCCAAGTGCCCGCTAGGTAACCTAGACAGTCCAAGTGCCTGCTAGGTAACCTACATAGTCCAAGTGCAAGAAGGGAACCTACATAATCCAAGTGCCCGTTAGGTAACCTACATAGTCCAAATGCCCGTTAGGTAACCTAGATAGTCCAAGTTCCTGTTAGCTAACCTACATAGTCCAAGTGCCCGTTCGTTAACCTAGATAGTCCAAGTGCCCGCTGGGTAACCTACATATTCCAAGTGCCCGCTAGGGAACCTGCATCGTCCAAGTGCCCGTTCGTTAACCTAGATAGTCCAAGTGCCCGCTAGGTAACCTACATAGTCCAAGGGCCCGCTAGGTAACCTACATAGTCCAAGTGCCCGCTAGATAACTTAGATAATCCAAGTGCCCGTTAGCTAACATAGATAGTCCAAGTGACTGCTAGGTAACCTACATGGTCCAAGTGCTCGTTCGTTAACCTAGATAGTCCAAGTGCCCGCTAGGTAACCGAGACAGTCCAAGTGCCCGCTAGGTAACCTAGACAGTCCAAGTGCCTGCTAGGTAACCTATATAGTCCAAGTGCCCGTTTGCTAACCTAGATCGTCAAAGTGCCCGCTAGTTAACCTACATAGTCAAATGGCCCGCTAGTTAACCTACATAGTTCAAGTGCCCGTTCGTTAACCTAGATAGTCCAAGTGCCCGCTAGGTAGACAGTCCAAGTGCCTGCTAGGTAACCTACATAGTCCAAGTGCCCGCTAGGTAACTTACATTGTCCAAATGCCCGCTAGTAAACTACATAGTCCAAGAGCAAGAAGGGAACCTACATAATCCAAGTGCCCGCTAGGGAACCTACATAGTCCAAATGCCCGTTAGGTAACCTAGATACTCCAAGTTCCTGTTAGCTAACCTACATACTCCAAGTGCCCGTTCGTTAACCTAGATAGTCCAAGTGCCCGCTAGGTAACATACATAGTCCAAGTGCCCGTTAGAGAACTTACATAGTCAAAGGGCCTGCTAGGGAACCTACATAGTCCAATTGCCCGCTAGGGAACCTTCATAGTCTGAGTGCCTGCTAGGGATCCTACATAGTCCAAGTGCCCTTTAGGGAACCTATATAGTCCAAGTGCCCGCTAGGGAACCTAGATAGTCCAAGTGCCCGCTAGGGAACCTAGATAGTCCAAGTGCCCGCTAGGTAACCTACATAGTCCAAATGTCCGCTAGTAAACTACATAGTCCAAGTGCAAGAAGGAAACCTACATAATCCAAGCGCCCACTAGTGAACCTACATAGTCCAAATGCACTTTAGGTAACCTAGATAGTCCAAATGCCCGCTAGGGTACCCACATAGTCCAAGTGCCCTCTAGGGAACCTACATAGTCAAAGTGCCCGCTAGGGTACCTGCATCGTCCAAGTGTCCGCTAGTTAACCTAGATAGTCCAAGTTCCTGTTAGCTAACCTACATAGTCCAAGTGCTCATTCGTTAACCTAGATAGTCCATGTGCCCGCTAGGTAACCTACATAGTCCAAGGGCCCGCTAGTTAACCTAGATAGTCCAAGTGCCCACTAGGTAACTTACATAATCCAAATGCCCGCTAGTAAACTACATAGTCCAAGTGCAAGAAGGGAACCTACATAATCCAAGTGCCCGCTAGGGAACCTACATAGTCCAAATGCCCGTTAGTTAACCTAGATAGTCCAAGTTCCTGTTCCTAACCTACATAATCCAGGTGCCCGTTCGATAACCTAGATAGTCCAAGTGCCCGCTAGATAACCTACAAAATCCAAGGGCCCGCTAGGTAACCTACATAGTCAAACTGCCCGCTAGGTAACCTACATAGTCCAAGTTCCCACTAGGTAACCTAGATAGTCCACGTGCTGTTACCTAACCTAGATAGTCCAACTGCCCGCTAGGTAACCTACATAGTCCTAGTGCCCGCTGGTTAACCAACATTGTCTAAGTGCCGGATACGGAACCCTCATAGTCCAAGTGCCCGTTAGGTAACCTTCATAGTCCAAATGCCCGCTAGTAACCTACATAGTCCAAGTGCCTGATAGGGAACCTACATAATCCAAGTGCCCGCTAGGTAACCTACAAAGTCCAAGTGCCCGCTAGGTAACCTATATATAGTCCAAATTCCCGCTAGTGCACATTCATAGTCCAAATACCCGCTAATTAACCAACAGAGTCCAAGTGCCCGTTAGCTAACCTAGATAGTCTAAGGGCCCACTAGTTAACCTACATAGTTCAAGTGCCCGCTAGCTAACCTAGATAATCCAATTACCCGCTAGTTAACCTATATCGTCCAAGTGCCCACTAGTTAACCTAGATCGTCCAAGTGCCCACTACTTAACCAACATCGTCTAAGTGCCCGCTAGGTAATCTAGATAGCCCAAGTGCCCGCAAGTTAACCTACATAGTCCAAGTGCCCGCTAGGTAACCTACATAGTCCAAGTGCCCGCTAGGTAACCTAGATAGTCCAAGTTCCTGTTAGCTAACCTAGATAGTCAAAGTGCCCGCTACTTAACCTACATAGTCCAAGTGCCCGCTAGGTAACCTACATAGTTCTAGCGCCCGCTAGTTAAGCTACATAGTCCAAGTGCCCGCTAGGTAACCTACATAGTCCAAATGCCCACTAGTAACCTACATAGTTCAAGTGCAAGAAGGGAACCTACATAATCCAAGTGCCCGCTAGGGAACCTACATAGTCCAAATGCCCGTTAGGTAACCTAGATAATCCAAATGCCCGCTATGGTACCCACATAGTCCAAGTGCCCGCTAGGGAACCTACATAATCCAAGTGCCCGCTAGGGAACCTGCATCGTCCAAGTGCCCGCTAGTTAACCTAGATAGTCCAAGATCCTGTTAGCTAACCTACATAGTCCAAGTGCCCGTTCGTTAACCTAGATAGTCCAAGTGCCCGCTAGGTAACCTAGACAGTCCAAGTGCCTGCTAGGTAACCTACATAGTCCAAGTGCAAGAAGGGAACCTACATAATCCAAGTGCCCGTTAGGTAACCTACATAGTCCAAATGCCCGTTAGGTAACCTAGATAGTCCAAGTTCCTGTTAGCTAACCTACATAGTCCAAGTGCCCGTTCGTTAACCTAGATAGTCCAAGTGCCCGCTGGGTAACCTACATATTCCAAGTGCCCGCTAGGGAACCTGCATCGTCCAAGTGCCCGTTCGTTAACCTAGATAGTCCAAGTGCCCGCTAGGTAACCTACATAGTCCAAGGGCCCGCTAGGTAACCTACATAGTCCAAGTGCCCGCTAGATAACTTAGATAATCCAAGTGCCCGTTAGCTAACATAGATAGTCCAAGTGACTGCTAGGTAACCTACATGGTCCAAGTGCTCGTTCGTTAACCTAGATAGTCCAAGTGCCCGCTAGGTAACCGAGACAGTCCAAGTGCCCGCTAGGTAACCTAGACAGTCCAAGTGCCTGCTAGGTAACCTATATAGTCCAAGTGCCCGTTTGCTAACCTAGATCGTCAAAGTGCCCGCTAGTTAACCTACATAGTCAAATGGCCCGCTAGTTAACCTACATAGTTCAAGTGCCCGTTCGTTAACCTAGATAGTCCAAGTGCCCGCTAGGTAGACAGTCCAAGTGCCTGCTAGGTAACCTACATAGTCCAAGTGCCCGCTAGGTAACTTACATTGTCCAAATGCCCGCTAGTAAACTACATAGTCCAAGAGCAAGAAGGGAACCTACATAATCCAAGTGCCCGCTAGGGAACCTACATAGTCCAAATGCCCGTTAGGTAACCTAGATACTCCAAGTTCCTGTTAGCTAACCTACATACTCCAAGTGCCCGTTCGTTAACCTAGATAGTCCAAGTGCCCGCTAGGTAACATACATAGTCCAAGTGCCCGTTAGAGAACTTACATAGTCAAAGGGCCTGCTAGGGAACCTACATAGTCCAATTGCCCGCTAGGGAACCTTCATAGTCTGAGTGCCTGCTAGGGATCCTACATAGTCCAAGTGCCCTTTAGGGAACCTATATAGTCCAAGTGCCCGCTAGGGAACCTAGATAGTCCAAGTGCCCGCTAGGGAACCTAGATAGTCCAAGTGCCCGCTAGGTAAACTACATAGTCCAAATGTCCGCTAGTAAACTACATAGTCCAAGTGCAAGAAGGAAACCTACATAATCCAAGCGCCCACTAGTGAACCTACATAGTCCAAATGCACTTTAGGTAACCTAGATAGTCCAAATGCCCGCTAGGGTACCCACATAGTCCAAGTGCCCTCTAGGGAACCTACATAGTCAAAGTGCCCGCTAGGGTACCTGCATCGTCCAAGTGTCCGCTAGTTAACCTAGATAGTCCAAGTTCCTGTTAGCTAACCTACATAGTCCAAGTGCTCATTCGTTAACCTAGATAGTCCATGTGCCCGCTAGGTAACCTACAGAGTCCAAGGGCCCGCTAGTTAACCTAGATAGTCCAAGTGCCCACTAGGTAACTTACATAATCCAAATGCCCGCTAGTAAACTACATAGTCCAAGTGCAAGAAGGGAACCTACATAATCCAAGTGCCCGCTAGGGAACCTACATAGTCCAAATGCCCGTTAGTTAACCTAGATAGTCCAAGTTCCTGTTCCTAACCAACATAGTCCAGGTGCCCGTTCGATAACCTAGATAGTCCAAGTGCCCGCTAGATAACCTACAAAATCCAAGGGCCCGCTAGGTAACCTACATAGTCAAACTGCCCGCTAGGTAACCTACATAGTCCAAGTTCCCACTAGGTAACCTAGATAGTCCACGTGCTGTTACCTAACCTAGATAGTCCAACTGCCCGCTAGGTAACCTACATAGTCCTAGTGCCCGCTGGTTAACCAACATTGTCTAAGTGCCGGATACGGAACCCTCATAGTCCAAGTGCCCGTTAGGTAACCTTCATAGTCCAAATGCCCGCTAGTAACCTACATAGTCCAAGTGCCTGATAGGGAACCTACATAATCCAAGTGCCCGCTAGGTAACCTACAAAGTCCAAGTGCCCGCTAGGTAACCTATATATAGTCCAAATTCCCTCTAGTGCACATTCATAGTCCAAATACCCGCTAATTAACCAACAGAGTCCAAGTGCCCGTTAGCTAACCTAGATAGTCTAAGGGCCCACTAGTTAACCTACATAGTTCAAGTGCCCGCTAGCTAACCTAGATAATCCAATTACCCGCTAGTTAACCTATATCGTCCAAGTGCCCACTAGTTAACCTAGATCGTCCAAGTGCCCACTACTTAACCAACATCGTCTAAGTGCCCGCTAGGTAATCTAGATAGCCCAAGTGCCCGCAAGTTAACCTACATAGTCCAAGTGCCCGCTAGGTAACCTACATAGTCCAAGTGCCCGCTAGGTAACCTAGATAGTCCAAGTTCCTGTTAGCTAACCTAGATAGTCAAAGTGCCCGCTACTTAACCTACATAGTCCAAGTGCCCGCTAGGTAACCTACATAGTTCTAGCGCCCGCTAGTTAAGCTACATAGTCCAAGTGCCCGCTAGGTAACCTACATAGTCCAAATGCCCACTAGTAACCTACATAGTTCAAGTGCAAGAAGGGAACCTACATAATCCAAGTGCCCGCTAGGGAACCTACATAGTCCAAATGCCCGTTAGGTAACCTAGATAATCCAAATGCCCGCTATGGTACCCACATAGTCCAAGTGCCCGCTAGGGAACCTACATAATCCAAGTGCCCGCTAGGGAACCTGCATCGTCCAAGTGCCCGCTAGTTAACCTAGATAGTCCAAGATCCTGTTAGCTAACCTACATAGTCCAAGTGCCCGTTCGTTAACCTAGATAGTCTAAGTGCCCGCTAGGTAACCTACATAATCCAAGGGCCCGCTAGGTAACCTACATAGTCCAAGTGCCCGTTCGTTAACCTAGATAGTCCAAGTGCTCGCTAGGTAAACTAGACAGTCGAAGTGCCTGCTAGGTAACCTACATAGTCCAAGTGCCCGCTAGGTAACTTACATAGTCCAAATGCCCGCTAGTAAACTACATAGTCCAAGTGTAAGAAGGGAACCTACATAATCCAAGTGCCCGCTAGGGAACCTACATAGTCCAAATGCCCGTTAGGTAACCTAGATAGTCCAAGTTCTTGTTAGCTAACCTACATAGTCCAAGTGCCCGTTCGTTTACCTAGATAGTCCAAGTGCCCGCTAGGAAACCTACATAGTCCAAGAGCCCGCTAGGGAACCTGCATGTCCAAGTGCCCATTAGTTAACCTAGATAATCCAAGTTCCTGTTAGCTAACCTACATAGTCCAAGTGCCCGTTCGTTAACCTAGATAGTCCCAGTGCCCGCTAGGGAACCTACATAGTCCAAATGCCCTCTAGGTAACCAACATAGTCCACGTGCCCCCTAGATAACTTAGATAATCCAAGTGCCCGTTAGCTAACATAGATAGTCCAAGTGCCTGCTAGGTAACCTACATAATCCAATTGCCCGTTCGTTACCCTAGATAGTCCAAGTGCCTGCTAGGTAACCTACATAGGCCAAGTGCCCGTTTGCTAACCTAGATCATCAAAGTGCCCGCTAGTTAACCTACATAGTCCAATGGCCCGCTAGTTAACCTAGATAGTCCAAGTGCCCGCTAGTTAACCTACATTGTCCAAGTCCCTGATAGGGAACCTACATAGTCCATGTATCCGCTAGGTAACCTACATAGTCCAAATGCCCGCTAGTAATGTACATAGTCCAAGTGCCCGTTAGGTAACCTAGATAGTCTATATGCCCGCTAGGGAACCCACATAGTACAAGTGCCCGTTCGAGAACTTACATAGTCAAAAGGCCTGCTAGGGAACCTACATAGTCCAATTGCCCGCTAGGGAACCTTCATAGTCCGAGTGCCTCCTAGGGATCCTACATAGTCCAAGTGCCCTTTAGGGAACCTATATAGTCCAAGTGCCCGCTAGGGAATCTAGATAGTCCAAGTGCCCGCTAGGGAACCTAGATAGTCCAAGTGCACACTGGGTAACCTACATAGTCCAAATGCCCGCTAGTAAACTACATAGTCCAAGTGAAAGAAGGGAACCTACATAATCCAAGTGCCCACTAGTTAACCTAGATAGTCCAATTCCTGTTACCTAACCAACATAGTCCAAGTGCCCATTCGTTAACCTAGATAGTCCATGTGCCCGCTAGGTAACCTACATAGTCCAAGGGCCCGCTAGGTAACCTACATAGTCCAAGTGCCTGCTAGGTAACTTAGATAGTCCAAGTGCCCATTAGCTAACCTAGATAGTCCAAGTGCCCGCTAGGTTACCTACATAGTCCAAGTGCCCGTTCGTTAACCTAGATAGTCCAAGTGCCCGCTAGGGAACCTACATAGTCCAAATGCCCGTTAGGTAACCTAGATAGTCCAAGTTCCTGTTAGCTAACCCAGATCGTCAAAGTGCCCGCTAGTTAACCTACATAGTCCAATGGCCCGCTAGTTAACCTAGATAGTCCAAGTGCCCGCTAGTTAACCTACATTGTCCAAGTCCCTGAAAGGGAACCTACATAGTCCAAGTGCCCGCTAGGTAACTTACATAGTCCAAATGCCCGCTAGTAAACTACATAGTACAAGTGCAAGAAGGGAACCTACATAATCCAAGTGCCTGCTAGGGAACCTACATAGTCCAAATGCCCGTTAGGTAACCTAGATAGTCCAAGTTCCTGTTAGCTAACCTACATAGTCCAAGTGCCCGTTCGTTAACCTAGATAGTCCAAGTGCCCGCTAGGTAACCTACATAGTCCAAGTATCCGCTTGGTAGCCTACATAGTCCAAATGCCCGCTAGTAACGTACATAGTCCAAGTGCCCGTTAGGTAACCTAGATTGTCCATATGCCCTCTAGGGAACCCACATAGTCCAAGTGCCCGTTAGAGAACTTACATAGTCAAAGGGCCTGCTAGGGAACCTACATAGTCCAATTGCCCGCTAGGGAACCTTCATAGTCCGAGTGCCTGCTAGGGATCCTACATAGTCCAAGTGCCCTTTTTGGAACCTATATAGTCCAAGTGCCCGCTAGGGAACCTAGATAGTCCAATTGCCCGCTAGGGAACCTAGATAGTCCAAGTGCCCGCTAGGTAACCTACATAGTCCAAATGTCCGCAAGTAAACTACATAGTCCAAGTGCAAGAAGGGAACCTACATAATCCAAGTGCCCACTAGTGAACCTACATAGTCCAAATGCCCTTTAGGTAACCTAGATAGTCCAAATGCCCGCTAGGGTACCCACATAGTCCAAGTGCCCTCTTGGGAACCTACATAGTCAAAGTGCCCGCTAGGGTACCTGCATCGTCCAAGTGCCCGCTAGTTAACCTAGATAGTCCAAGTTCCTGTTAGCTAACCAACATAGTCCAAGTGCCCATTCGTTAACCTAGATAGTCCGTGTGCCCGCTAGGTAACCTACATAGTCCAAGGGCCCGCTAGGTAACCTACATAGTCCAAGTGCCCGCTAGGTAACTTCGATAGTCCAAGTGCCCGTTAGCTAACCTAGATAGTCCAAGTGCCCGCTAGGTTACCTACATTGTCCAAGTGCCCGTTCGTTAACCTAGATAGTCCAAGTGCCTGCTAGGTAACCTACATAGTCCAAGGGCCCGGTAGTTAACCTAGATAGTCCAAGTGCCCGCTAGGTAAACTAGACAGTCCAAGTGCCTGCTAGGTAACCTACATAGTCCAAGTGCAAGAAGGGAACCTACATAATCCAAGTGCCCGCTAGGGAACCTACATAGTCCAAATGCCCGTTAGGTAACCTAGATAGTTCAAGTTCCTGTTAGCTAACCTACATAGTCCAAGTGCCTGTTCGTTAACCTAGATAGTCCAAGTGCCCGCTAGGTAACCTAGACAATCCAAGTGCCCGCTAGTTAACCTACATAGTCCAAGGGCCCGCTAGTTAACCTAGATAGTCCATGTGCCCACTAGGTAACTAACATAATCCAAATGCCCGCTAGTGAACTACATAGTCCAAGTGCAAGAAGGGAACCTACATAATCCAAGTGCCCGCTAGGGAACCTACATAGTCCAAATGCCCGTTAGGTAACCTAGATAGTCCAAGTTCCTGTTCCTAACCTACAAAATCCAAGTGCCCGTTCGTTAACCTAGATAGTCCAAGTGCACGCTAGGTAACCTACATAGTCCAAGTGCCCGCTAGGGAACCTGCATCGTCCTAGTGCCCGTTCGTTAACCTAGATAGTCCAAGAGCCCGCTAGGTAACCTACATAGTCCAAGGGCCCGCTAGGTAACCTACATAGTCCAAGTACCCGCTAGATAACTTAGATAATTCAAGTGCCCGTTAGCTAACATAGATAGTCCAAGTGCCCGCTAGGGAACCTACATAGTCAAAGTGCCCGCTAGGGAACCTGCATTGTGCAAGTGCCCGGAAGTTAACCTAGATAGTCCAAGTGCCCGCTAGTTAACCTACATAGTCCAAGGTCAGCTAGTTAACCTAGATAGTCCAAGTGCCCGCTAGTTAACCTACATAGTCCAAGAACCCGCTAGTTAACCTAGATAATCCAAGTGCCCGCAAGTTAACCTACATAGTCCAAGTGCCCGTTTGCTAACCTAGATCGTCAAAGTGCCCGCTAGTTAACCTACATAGTCGAATGGCCCGCTAGTTAACCTACATAGTCCAAGTGCCCGTTCGTAACCTAGATAGTCCAAGTGCCTGCTAGGTAAACTAGACAGCCCAAGTGCCTGCTAGGTAACCTACATAGTCCAAGAGCCCGCTAGGTAACTTACATAGTCCAAATGCCCGCTAGTAAATTACATAGTCCAAGTGAAAGAAGGGAACCTACATAATCCAAGTGCCCGCTAGGGAACCTACATAGTCCAAATGCCCGTTAGGTAACCTAGATAGTCCAAGTTCCTGTTAGCTAACCTACATAGTCCAAGTGCCCGTTCGTTAACCTAGATAGTCCAAGTGCCCGCTAGGTAACCTTCATAGTCCAAGTGCCCGCTTGGGAACCTGCATGTCCAAGTGCCCGCTATTTAACCTAGATAGTCCAAGTTCCTGTTAGCTATCCTACATAGTCCAAGTGCCCGTTCGTTAACCTAGATAGTCCAAGTGCCCGCTAGGTAACCTACATAGTCCAAGGGCCCGCTAGGTAACCTACATAGTCCAAGTGCCCGCTAGATAACTTAGATAATCCAAGTGCCCGTTAGCTAACATAGATAGTCCAAGTGCCCGCTAGGTAACCTAGACAGTCCAAGTGCCTGCTAGGTAACCTACATAGTCCAAGTGCCCGTTTGCTAACCTAGATCGTCAAAGTGCCCGCTAGTTAACCTACATAGTCCAATGGCCCGCTAGTTAACCTAGATAGTCCAAGTGCCCGCTAGTTAACCTACATTGTCCAAGTCCCTGAAAGGGAACCTACATAGTCCAAGTGCCCGCTAGGTAACTTACATAGTCCAAATGCCCGTTAGTAAACTACATAGTACAAGTGCAAGAAGGGAACCTACATAATCCAAGTGCCTGCTAGGGAACCTACATAGTCCAAATGCCCGTTAGGTAACCTAGATAGTCCAAGTTCCTGTTAGCTAACCTACATAGTCCAAGTGCCCGTTCGTTAACCTAAATTGTCCAAGTGCCCGCTAGGTAACCTACATAGTACAAGTATCTGCTAGGTAGCCTACATAGTCCAAATGCCCGCTAGTAACGTACATAGTCTAAGTGCCCGTTAGGTAACCTAGATAGTCCATATGCCCTCTAGGGAACCCACATAGTCCAAGTGCCCGTTAGAGAACTTACATAGTCAAAGGGCCTGCTAGGGAACCTACATAGTCCAATTGCCCGCTAGGGAACCTTCATAGTCCGAGTGCCTGCTAGGGATCCTACATAGTCCAAGTGCCCATTAGGGAACCTATATAGTCCAAGTGCCTGCTAGGGAACCTAGATAGTCCATGTGCCCGCTAGGGAACCTAGATAGTCCAAGTGCCCGCTAGGTAACCTACATAGTCCAAATGCCCGCTAGTAAACTACATAGTCCAAGTGCAAGAAGGGAACCTACATAATCCAAGTGCCCACTAGTGAACCTACATAGTCCAAATGCCCTTTAGGTAACCTAGATAGTCCAAATGCCCGCTAGGGTACCCACATAGTCCAAGTGCCCTCTAGGGAACCTACATAGTCAAAGTGCCCGCTAGGGTACCTGCATCGTCCAAGTGCCCGCTAGTTAACCTAGATAGTCCAAGGGCCCGCTAGTTAACCTAGATAGTCCAAGTGCCCGCTAGGTTAACTAGACAGTCCAAGTGCCCGCTAGTTAACCTACATTGTCCAAGTCCCTGATAGGGAACCTAAATAGTCCAAGTATCCGCTAGGCAACCTACATAGTCCAAATGCCCACTAGTAATGTACATAGTCCAAGTGCCCGTTAGGTAACCTAGATAGTCTATATGCCCGCTAGGGAACCCACATAGTCCAAGTGCCCGTTCGAGAACTTACATAGTCAAAGGGCCTGCTAGGGAACATACATAGTCCAATTGCCCGCTAGGGAACCTTCATAGTCCGAGTGCCTGCTAGGGATCCTACATAATTCAAGTGCCCTTTAGGGAACCTATATAGTCCAAGTGCCCGCTAGGGAACCTAGATAGTCCAAGTGCCCGCTAGGGAACCTAGATAGTCCAAGTGCACACTGGGTAACCTACATAGTCCAAATGCCCGCTAGTAAACTACATAGTCCAAGTGCAAGAAGGGAACCTACATAATCCAAGTGCCCACTAGGGAACCTACATAGTCCAAATGCCCGTTAGGTAACCTAGATAGTCCAAATGCCCGCTAGGGTACCCACTTAGTCCAAGTGCCCGCTAGGGAACCTACATAGTCAAAGTGCCCGCTAGGGTACCTGCATCGTCCAAGTGCCCGCTAGTTAACCTAGATAGTCCAAGTTCCTGTTAGCTAACCTACATAGTCCAAGTGCCCATTCGTTAACCTAGATAATCCAAGTGCCCGCTAGGTAACCTACATAGTCCAAGGGCCCGCTAGGTAACCTACATAGTCCAAATACCCGTTAGGTAACCTAGATAGTCCAAGTTCCTGTTAGCTAACCTACATAGTCCAAGTGCCCATTCGTTAACCTAGATAATCCAAGTGCCCGCTAGGTAACCTACATAGTCCAAGGGCCCGCTAGGTAACCTACATAGTCCAAGTGCCTGCTAGGTAACCTACATAGTCCAAGTGCCCGTTTGCTAACCTAGATCGTCAAAGTGCCCGCTAGTTAACCTACATAGTCCAATGGCCCGCTAGTTAACCTAGATAGTCCAAGTGCCCGCTAGTTAACCTACATTGTCCAAGTCCCTGAAAGGGAACCTACATAGTCCAAGTGCCCGCTAGGTAACTTACATAGTCCAAATGCCCGTTAGTAAACTACATAGTACAAGTGCAAGAAGGGAACCTACATAATCCAAGTGCCTGCTAGGGAACCTACATAGTCCAAATGCCCGTTAGGTAACCTAGATAGTCCAAGTTCCTGTTAGCTAACCTACATAGTCCAAGTGCCCATTCGTTAACCTAAATTGTCCAAGTGCCCGCTAGGTAACCTACATAGTACAAGTATCTGCTAGGTAGCCTACATAGTCCAAATGCCCGCTAGTAACGTACATAGTCCAAGTGCCCGTTAGGTAACCTAGATAGTCCATATGCCCTCTAGGGAACCCACATAGTCCAAGTGCCCGTTAGAGAACTTACATAGTCAAAGGGCCTGCTAGGGAACCTACATAGTCCAATTGCCCGCTAGGGAACCTTCATAGTCCGAGTGCCTGCTAGGGATCCTACATAGTCCAAGTGCCCATTAGGGAACCTATATAGTCCAAGTGCCTGCTAGGGAACCTAGATAGTCCAAGTGCCCGCTAGGGAACCTAGATAGTCCAAGTGCCCGCTAGGTAACCTACATAGTCCAAATGCCCGCTAGTAAACTACATAGTCCAAGTGCAAGAAGGGAACCTACATAATCCAAGTGCCCACTAGTGAACCTACATAGTCCAAATGCCCTTTAGGTAACCTAGATAGTCCAAATGCCCGCTAGGGTACCCACATAGTCCAAGTGCCCTCTAGGGAACCTACATAGTCAAAGTGCCCGCTAGGGTACCTGCATCGTCCAAGTGCCCGCTAGTTAACCTAGATAGTCCAAGGGCCCGCTAGTTAACCTAGATAGTCCAAGTGCCCGCTAGGTTAACTAGACAGTCCAAGTGCCCGCTAGTTAACCTACATTGTCCAAGTCCCTGATAGGGAACCTAAATAGTCCAAGTATCCGCTAGGTAACCTACATAGTCCAAATGCCCGCTAGTAATGTACATAGTCCAAGTGCCCGTTAGGTAACCTAGATAGTCTATATGCCCGCTAGGGAACCCACATAGTCCAAGTGCCCGTTCGAGAACTTACATAGTCAAAGGGCCTGCTAGGGAACCTACATAGTCCAATTGCCCGCTAGGGAACCTTCATAGTCCGAGTGCCTGCTAGGGATCCTACATAATTCAAGTGCCCTTTAGGGAACCTATATGGTCCAAGTGCCCGCTAGGGAACCTAGATAGTCCAAGTGCCCGCTAGGGAACCTAGATAGTCCAAGTGCACACTGGGTAACCTACATAGTCCAAATGCCCGCTAGTAAACTACATAGTCCAAGTGCAAGAAGGGAACCTACATAATCCAAGTGCCCACTAGGGAACCTACATAGTCCAAATGCCCGTTAGGTAACCTAGATAGTCCAAATGCCCGCTAGGGTACCCACTTAGTCCAAGTGCCCGCTAGGGAACCTACATAGTCAAAGTGCCCGCTAGGGTACCTGCATCGTCCAAGTGCCCGCTAGTTAACCTAGATAGTCCAAGTTCCTGTTAGCTAACCTACATAGTCCAAGTGCCCATTCGTTAACCTAGATAATCCAAGTGCCCGCTAGGTAACCTACATAGTCCAAGGGCCCGCTAGGTAACCTACATAGTCCAAATACCCGTTAGGTAACCTAGATAGTCCAAGTTCCTGTTAGCTAACCTACATAGTCCAAGTGCCCATTCGTTAACCTAGATAATCCAAGTGCCCGCTAGGTAACCTACATAGTCCAAGGGCCCGCTAGGTAACCTACATAGTCCAAATACCCGTTATTTAACCTAGATAGTCCAAGTTCCTGTTAGCTAACCTACATAGTCCAAGTGCCCGTTTGTTAACCTAGATAGTCCAAGTGCCCGCTAGGTAACCTACATAGTCCAAGGGCCCGCTAGTGAACCTACATAGTCCAAGAGCCAGCTAGATAACTTAGATAATCCAAGTGCCCGTTAGCTAACATAGATAGTCCAAGTGACTGCTAGGTAACCTACATGGTCCAAGTGCTCGTTCGTTAACCTAGATAGTCAAGTGCCCGCTAGGTAACCTAGACAGTCCAAGTGCCCGCTAGGTAACCTAGACAGTCCAAGTGCCCGCTAGGTAACCTAGACAGTCCAAGTGCCTGCTAGGCAACCTACATAGTCCAAGTGCCCGTTTGCTAACCTAGATCGTCAAAGTGCCCGCTAGTTAACCTACATAGTCCAATGGCCCGCTAGTTAACCTACATAGTCCAAGTGCCCGTTCGTTAACCTAGATAGTCCAAGTGCCCGCTAGGTAGACAGTCCAAGTGCCTGCTAGGTAACCTACATAGTCCAAGTGCCCGCTAGGTAACTTACATAGTCCAAATGCCCGCTAGTAAACTACATAGTCCAAGAGCAAGAAGGGAACCTACATAATCCAAGTGCCCGCTAGGGAACCTACAAAGTCCAAGTGCCCGCTAGATAACTTAGATAATCCAAGTGCCCGTTAGCTAACATAGATAGTCCAAGTGCCCGCTAGGTAACCTAGACATTCCAAGTGCCTGCTAGGTAACCTACATAGTCCAAGTGCCCGTTTGCTAACCTAGATCGTCAAAGTGCCCGCTAGTTAACCTACATAGTCCAATGGCCCGCTAGTTAACCTAGATAGTCCAAGTGCCCGCTAGTTAACCTACATTGTCCAAGTCCCTGAAAGGGAACCTACATAGTCCAAGTGCCCGCTAGGTAACTTACATAGTCCAAATGCCCGCTAGTAAACTACATAGTACAAGTGCAAGAAGGGAACCTACATAATCCAAGTGCCTGCTAGGGAACCTACATAGTCCAAATGCCCGTTAGGTAACCTAGATAGTCCAAGTTCCTGTTAGCTAACCTACATAGTCCAAGTGCCCGTTCGTTAACCTAGATAGTCCAAGTGCCCGCTAGGTAACCTACATAGTCCAAGTATCCGCTAGGTAGCCTACATAGTCCAAATGCCCGCTAGTAACGTACATAGTCCAAGTGCCCGTTAGGTAACCTAGATAGTCCATATGCCCTCTAGGGAACCCACATAGTCCAAGTGCCCGATAGAGAACTTACATAGTCAAAGGGCCTGCTAGGGAACCTACATAGTCCAATTGCCCGCTAGGGAACCTTCATAGTCCGAGTGCCTGCTAGGGATCCTACATAGTCCAAGTGCCCATTAGGGAACCTATATAGTCCAAGTGCCCGCTAGGGAACCTAGATAGTCCAAGTGCCCGCTAGGGAACCTAGATAGTCCAAGTGCCCGCTAGGTAACCTACATAGTCCAAATATCCGCTAGTAAACTACATAGTACAAGTGCAAGAAGGGAACCTACATAATCCAAGTGCCCGCTAGGGAACCTACATAGTCCAAATGCCCGTTAGGTAACCTAGATAGTCCAAGTTCCTGTTCCTAACCTACATAGTCCAAGTGCCCGTTCGTTAACCTAGATAGTCCAAGTGCCCGCTAGGTAACCTACATAGTCCAAGTGCCCGCTAGGGAACCTGCATCGTCCTAGTGCCCGTTCGTTAACCTAGATAGTCCAAGTGCCCGCTAGGTAACCTACATAGTCCAAGGGCCCGCTAGGTAACCTACATAGTCCAAGTACCCGCTAGATAACTTAGATAATTCAAGTGCCCGTTAGCTAACATAGATAGTCCAAGTGCCCGCTAGGGAACCTACATAGTCAAAGTGCCCGCTAGGGAACCTGCATTGTGCAAGTGCCCGCAAGTTAACCTAGATAGTCCAAGTGCCCGCTAGTTAACCTACATAGTCCAAGGTCAGCTAGTTAACCTAGATAGTCCAAGTGCCCGATAGTTAACCTACATAGTCCAAGAACCCGCTAGTTAACCTAGATAATCCAAGTGCCCGCAAGTTAACCTACATAGTCCAAGTGCCCGTTTGCTAACCTAGATCGTCAAAGTGCCCGCTAGTTAACCTACATAGTCCAATGGCCCGCTAGTTAACCTACATAGTCCAAGTGCCCGTTCGTTAACCTAGATAGTCCAAGTGCCTGCTAGGTAAACTAGACAGCCCAAGTGCCTGCTAGGTAACCTACATAGTCCAAGTGCCCGCTAGGTAACTTACAAAGTCCAAATGCCCGCTAGTAAATTACATAGTCCAAGTGAAAGAAGGGAACCTACATAATCCAAGTGCCCGCTAGGGAACCTACATAGTCCAAATGCCCGTTAGGTAACCTAGGTAGTCCAAGTTCCTGTTAGCTAACCTACATAGTCCAAGTGCCCGTTCGTTAACTTGGATAGTCCAAGTGCCCGCTAGGTAACCTACATAGTCCAAGTGCCCACTTGGGAAACTGCATGTCCAAGTGCCCGCTATTTAACCTAGATAGTCCAAGTTCCTGTTAGCTATCCTACATAGTCCAAGTGCCCGTTCGTTAACCTAGATAGTCCAAGTGCCGGGCTAGGTTACCTAGCGGGCACTTGGATTATCTAAGTTACCTAGCGGGCATTTGGACTGTCTATGTTACCTAGCGGGCACTTTGACTATCTAGGTTAACGAAAGGGCACTTGGACTATGTAGGTTACCTAGCGGGCATTTGGATTATCTAGGTTAGCTAACAGGAACTTGGAATATGTAGGTTACCTAGACGGCACTTGGACTATGTAGGTTACCTTGCGGGCACTTGTACTATCTAGGTTACCTAACGGGAACTTGGACTATGTAGGTTAACTTGCGGGCACTTGGAATATCTAGGTTAACTAGCGGGCCCTTGGAGTATGTAGGTTAACTAGCGGGCACTTGCACTATCTAGGTTAACTAGCTGACCTTGGACTATGTAGGTTAACTAGCGGGCACTTGGACTATCTAGGTTAACTTGCGGGCACTTGCACAATGCAGGTTCCCTAGCGGGCACTTTGACTATGTAGGTTTCCTAGCGGTCACTTGGACTATATAGGTTCCCTATGGGCACTTGGACTATCTAGGTTCCCTAACGGGCACTTGGAATATATAGGTTCCCTAGCGGGCACTTGGACTATGTAGGTTCCTCAGCGGGCACTTGGACTATGTAGGTTCCCTATCAGGCATTGGACTATGTAGTTTAACTAGCAGGACTTAGGACTATCTAGGTTACCTAGCGGGCACTTGGACTTTGTAGGTTAACTAGCGGACACTTGGACAATCTAGGTTACCTAGTGGGCACTTGAACTATGTACACACCCTAGCGGGCACTTGGACTATCTAGGTTACCTAGCGGGCACTTGGACTATGTACGTCCCCTAGCGGGCACTTGGACAATCTAGGTTAACTAGAGGGCCCTTGGACTATGTAGGTTAACTAGCGGTCCCTTGGACTATCTAGGTAACTAGCGGGCACTTGGACTATCTAGGTTAACTAGCGGGCACATGGACTATCTAGATTAACTAGCGGTCCCTTGGACTATCTAGATTAACTCGCGGGCTCTTGGACTATGTAGGTTAACTAGCGGGCACTTGGACTATGTAGTTTTCCTAGCGGGCATTTGGATTACTTAGGTTACCTAGTGGGCACTTGGACTATGTAGGTTACCTAGCGGGCACTTGGACTATGTAGGTTAACTAGAAGGCACTTAGACTATCAAGGTTACCTAGCGGGCCCTTGGACTATGTAGGTTACCAGCGGGCACTTGGACTATCTATGTTAACGAACGTGCACTTGGACTATGTAGGTAACCTAGCGGGCACTTGGACTGTCTAGGTTACCTAGCGGGCACTGGGCCTATCTAGGTTAACCAACGGGCACTTGGACTATGTAGGTTAACTGGCGGACAGTTTGACTATCTAGGTTAGCTAACGGGCAATTGGACTATCTAGGTTACCTAGCGGGCACTTGTACTATATAGGTTCCCTAGCGGGCACTTGGACTATCTAGTTTTCCTAGCGGGCACTTTGACTATCTAGGTTAACTAACGGGCACTTGGACTATGTAGGTTACCTAGCGAGCACATGGACTATGTAGGTTCCCAGCGGGCACTTGGACTATGTAGGTTCCCTATCGGGTACTTGGACTGTCTAGGTTAACTAGCGGGCAATTGGACTGTCTAGGTTACCTAGTGGGCATTTGGACTATGTAGTTTACCTAGCAGGCTCTTGGACTATGTAGGTTAACTAGCGGGCACTTGGACTATCTAGGTTACCTAGCCGGCACTTGGACTATGTAGGTTAACGAACGTGCCCTTGGACTATGTAGGTTACCTAGCGAGCACTTGGACTATGTAGGTTCCCAGCGGGCACTTGGACTATGTAGGTTCCCTATCGGGTACTTGGACTGTCTTGGTTAACTAGCGGGCAATTGGACTGTCTAGGTTGCCTAGAGGGCACTTGGACTATGTAGTTTACCTAGCAGGCTCTTGGACTATGTAGGTTAACTAGCGGGCACTTGGACTATCTAGGTTACCTAGAGGGCACTTGGACTATGTACGTTCCCTAGCGGGCACTTAGACTATCTACGTTACCTCGCCGGCACTTGGACTATGTAGGTTAACGAACGTGCACTTGGACTATGTAGGTTACCTAGCGGGCACTTGGCCTATCTAGGTTAACGAACGGACACTTGGACCATGTAGGTTAACTAGCGGACACTTCGACTATCTAGGTTAGCTAATGGGCAATAGGACTATCTAGGTTTCCTAGCGGGCACTTGGACTATGTAGGCTCCCTAGCGGGCACTTGGACTATTTAGGTTACCTAGCAGGCACTTTGACTATCTAGGTTAACTAACGGGCACTTGGACTATGTAGGTTGCCTACGAGCACTTGGACTATGTAGGTTCCCTAGCGGGCACTTGGACTATGTAGGTTCCCTATCGGGTACTTGGACTGTCTAGGTTAACTAGCGGGCAATTGGACTGTCTAGGTTACCTAGTGGGCACATGGACTATGTAGTTTATCTAGCAGGCACTTGGACTATGTAGGTTAACTAGCGGGCACTTGGACTGTCTAGGTAACCTAGAGGGCACTTGGACTATCTAGGTTAACGAACGGGCACTTGGACTATGTAGGTAACCTAGCAGGCACTTGGACTGTCTAGGTTACCTAGCGGGCATTTTGACTATCTAGGTAAACGAACGGGCACTTGGATATGTAGGTTACCTACCGGGCACATGGACTATGTAGGATCCCTATCGGACATTTGGACTACTTAGGTTAACTAGCGGACACTTGGACTATCTAGGTTAACGAACGTGCACTTGGACTATGTAGGTAACCTAGCGGGCACTTGGACTGTCTAGGTTACCTAGCGGGCACTTGGCCTATCTAGGTTAACGAAGGGCACTTGGACTATGTAGGTTAACTAGCGGACACTTCGACTATCTAGGTTAGCTAATGGGCAATTGGACTATCTAGGTTACCTAGCGGGCACTTGGACTATCTAGGTTAACGAACGGGCACTTGGACTATGTAGGTTAACTAGCGGATACTTCGACTATGTAGGTTCCCTCGCGGGCACTTGGACTATTTAGGTTACCTAGCAGGCACTT
Organism: Tenrec ecaudatus; assembly: GCF_050624435.1. Taxonomy (NCBI): domain Eukaryota; kingdom Metazoa; phylum Chordata; class Mammalia; order Afrosoricida; family Tenrecidae; genus Tenrec; species Tenrec ecaudatus. The sequence continues at coordinate 68,230 of NW_027459591.1, forward strand.
TGACTATCTCTGTCAACTAACGGGCAGTTGGATTATGTCGGTTGCCTAGCTAGTTCTTGGACTATGTACGTCCCCTAGCGGGCACTTGGACTATCTAGGTTAACTAGAGGGCCCTTGTACTATGTAGATTAACTAGCGGGCACTTGGATTATCTAGGTTAACTAGCGGGCACTTGGACGATCTAGGTTAACTAACGGGCACTTGGACTATCTAGGTTAACTAGGGGGCACTGGACTATCTAGAGTAACTAGCGGGCCCTTGGACTATCTAGGTTTACTAGCGGGCACTTGGACTCTCTAGGTTAACTAGCGGGCACTTGGACTATGTAGTTTCCCTAGCGGGCATTTGGATTATTTAGGTTACCTACTGGGCACTTGGACTATGTATGTTACCTAGCGGGCACTTGCACTATGTAGGTTACCTAGAAGGCACTTGGACTATCAAGGTTACCTAGCGGGCCCTTGGACTATTTAGGTTACCAGCGGGCACTTGGACTATCTAGGTTAACGAACGTGGACTTGGACTATGTAGGTAACCTAGCGGGCACTTGGCCTATCTAGGTTAACCAACGGGCACTTGGACTATGTAGGTTAACTGGCAGATACTTCGACTATCTAGGTTAGCTAACGGGCAATTGGACTATCTAGGTTACCTAGCGGGCACTTGGACTATGTAGGTTCCCTAGCGGGCACTTGGACTATTTAGGTTTCCTAGCAGGCACTTTGACTATCTAGGTTAACTAACGGGCACTTGTACTATGTAGGTTTCCTAGCGAGCACTTGGACTATGTAGGTTCCCAGCGGGCACTTGGACTGTCTAGGTTAACTAGCGGGCAATTGGACTGTCTAAGTTACCTAGTGGGCACTCGGACTATGTAGTTTACCTAGCAGGCACTTGGACTATCTAGGTCAACTAACGGGCAGTTGGACTATGTAGGTTGCCTAGCGAGCACTTGGACTATGTACGTTCCCTAGCGGGCACTTGGACTATCTAGGTTAACTAGAGGGCCCTTGGACAATGTAGATTAACTAGCGGGCACTTGGATTATCTAGGTTAACTAGCCGTCACTTGGACGATCTAGGTTAACTAGCGGGCACTGGACTATCTAGATTAACTAGCGGGCCCTTGGACTATCTAGGTTTACTAGCGGGCACTTGGACTATCTAGGTTAACTAGCGGGCACTTGGACTATGTAGTTTCCCTATCGGGCATTTGGATTATTTAGGTTACCTACTGGGCACTTGGACTATGTATGTTACCTAGCGGGCACTTGGACTATGTAGGTTAACTAGAAGGCACTTGGACTATCAAGGTTACCTAGCGGGCCCTTGGACTATTCAGGTTACCAGCGGGCACTTGGACTATCTAGGTTAACGAACGTGCACTTGGACTATGTAGGTAACCTAGCGGACACTTGGACTGTCTAGGTTACCTAGCGGGCACTTGGCCTATCTAGGTTAACCAACGGGCAATTGGACTATGTAGGTTAACTGGCGGACACTTCGAGTATCTAGGTTAGCTAACGGGCAATTGGACTATGTAGGTTCCCTAGTGGGCACTTGGACTATTTAGGTTTCCTAGCAGGCACTTTGACTATCTAGGTTAACTAACGGGCACTTGGACTATGTAGGTTACCTAGCGAGCACTTGGACTATGTAGGTTCCCAGCGGGCACTTGGACTATGTTGGTTCCCTATCGGGTACTTGGACTGTCTAGGTTAACTAGCGGGCAATTGGACTGTCTAGGTTACCTAGTGGGCACTTGGACTATGTAGTTTTCCTAGCAGGCACTTGGACTATGTACTTAACTAGAGGGCACTTGGACTATGTAGGTTAACGAACGGGCACTTGGACTATGTAGGTAACATAATGGTCACTTGAACTGTCTAGGTTACCTAGCGGGGACTTGGACTATGTAGTTTAACTAGCGGGCACTTGGACTATGTAGGATCCCTATCGGACTTTGTACTACTTAGGTTAATTAGCGGGCACTCTGACTATCTAGGTTAACTAGCGGGAACTTGGACTATCTAGGTCAACTAGAGGGCCCTTGTACTATGTAGGTTAACTAGCGGGCACTTGGACTCTCTTGGTTAACTAGCGGACCTTGGATTATCTAGGTTAACTAGCGGGCACTTGTACTATGTACATCCCCTAGTGGACACTTGGACTATCTAAGTTAACTAACGGGCACTAGGACTATCTAGGTTAACTAGCGGGCACTTGGACTATCTAGGTTACCTAGCGGGCACGTGGATTATGTAGGTTAACTAGCGGACACTTGCATGATCTAGGTTAACTAGCGGGCCCTTGCACTATGTAGGTTAACTAGCGGGCCCATGGATTATGTAGGTTTACTAGCAGGCACTTGGACTATCTAGGTTAACTAGCAGGCACTTGGACTGTCTAGGTAACCTAGCGGGCACTTGGACTATCTAGGTTAACGAACGGGCACTTGGACTATGTAGGTAACCTTGCGAGCACTTGGACAGTCTAGGTTACCTAGCGGGCACTTTGACTATCTAGGTTAACGAATGGGCACTTGGACTATGTAGGTTACCTAGCGGGCACTTGGACTATGTAGGATCCCTATCAGACATTTGTACTACTTAGGTTAACTAGCGGGCAATTTGAGTATCTAGGTTAACTAGCGGGCACTTGGACTATCTAGGTCAACTAGCGGGCCCTTGTACTATGTAGGTTAACAAGCGGGCACTTGGACTATCTAGGTTAACTAGCGGATCTTGGACTATGTAGGTTAACTACCGGGCCCTTGGACTATGTACATACCCTAGCGCGCACTTGGACTATCTAGATTACCTAGCGGGCACTTGGACTATGTACGTCCCCTAGTGGGCAATTGGACTATCTAGGTTAACTAACAGGCACTAGGACTATCTAGGTTAACTAGCGAGCACTTGGACTATCTAGGTTACCTAGCAGGCACTTGGATTATGAAGGATCCCTAGCGGGCAGTTGGACAATCTAGGTTAACTAGCGGGCAATTGGAGGATCTAGAATAACGAGCGGGCACTTGGACTATCAAAGTTAACAAGTGAGCCCTTGGACTGTGTAGGTTAACTAGCGGGCCTTTGGACTATCTAGGTTACCTAGTGGACACTTGGACTATCTAAGGTAACGAACGGGCACTTGGAATATGCAGGTAACCTAGCGGGCACTTGGACTGTCTAGGTTACCTAGCGGGCACTTGGACTTCTAGGTTAACGAATGGGCACTTGGACTATAAAGGTTGCTTAGCGGGCACTTGGACTATCTACGTTAGGTAACGGGCATTTTGAGTATCTAGGTTACATAGCGGGAACTTGGACAATATATGTTACCTAGCGGGCACTTGGACTATCTAGGTTACCTAACGGGCACTTTGACTATCTAGGCTACATAGCGGGCACTTGGACTATGTAGGTTAACTAGCGAGCACTTGGACTCTATGTTACCTAGTGGGCACTTGGACTATCTATGTTACCTAGCGGGCCCTTGGACTCTGTAGATTTCCTATCGGGCACTTGGACTATCTAGGTTAACGAACGGGCACTTGGAATATGTAGGTAACCTAGCAGGCACTTGGACAGTCTAGGTTACCTAGCGGGCACTTGGACTTCTAGGTTAACGAACGGGCACTTGGACTGTGTAGGTTGCTTAGCGGGCACTTGGACTATCTAGGTTAGGTAACGGGCACTTTGAGTATCTAGGTTACTTAGCGGGAACTTGGACAATATATGCTACCTAGCGGGCACTTGGACTATCTAGGTTACCTAACGGGCGCTTTGGCTATCTAGGTTACATAGCGGGCACTTGGACTATGTAGGTTAACTAGCGAGCACTTGGACTCTAGGTTACCTAACGGGCACTTGGACTATCTAGGTTACCTAGCGGGCCCTTGGACTATGTATATTTCCTAGCGGGCACTTGGATTATCTAGGTTAACGAACGGGCACTTGGAATATGTAGGTAACCTAGCGGGCACTTGGACAGTCTAGGTTACCTACCGGGCACTTGGACTATCTAGGTTAACGAACGGGCACTTGGACTATGTAGGTTACCTAGCGGGCACTTGGACTATGTAGGATTCCTATCAGACATTTGGACTACTTAGGTTACCTAGCGTGCACTTGGACTATCTAGGTTAACTAGCGGGCACTTGGACTATCTAGGTCAACTAGCGGGCCCTTGTACTATGTAGGTTAACTAGCGAGCACTTGGAGTATCTAGGTTAACTAGCGGACCTTGGACTACATAGGTTAATTAGCGGGCCATTGGACAATGTAGGTTAACTAGCGGGCACTTGGACGATCTAGGTTAACTAGAGGGCACTTGGACTATCTAGGTTAACTAGCGGACACTTGGATGATCAATGTTAACTAGCGGGCCCTTTGACTATCTAGGTTAGCTAACTGGCACTTGGACTATGTAGGTTAACTAGCAGACACTTGCACGATCTAGGTTAACTAGCGGGCTCTTGCACTATGTAGGTTAACTAGTGGGCCCATTGACTATGTTGGTTAACTAGCGGGCACTGGGACGATCTAGGTTAACTAGCGGGCACTTGGACTATGTAGGTTCCCTAGCGGGCATTTGGACTATATAGATAACCTAGCGGTCATTTAGACTTTGTAGGTTACCTAGCGGGCCCTTGGACTATGTAGGTTAACTAGCGGGCCCTTGGACTATGTAGGTTACCTAGCGGGCACTTGGATGATCTAGGTTAACTAGCGGGTACTTGGACTATGTAGGTTAACTAGCGGGCCCTTGGACTATGTAGATTCCCTAGCGGGCATTTGGACTACATAGATAAGCTAGCGGGCACTTAGATTTTGAAGGTTACCTAGCGGGCACTTGGACTATCTAGGTTACCTAGCTGGCAATTGAACTATCTACGTTACCTAGCGGGTTCTGGGAGTATGTAGGTTACCTAGCGGGCTGTTGGACTATCTAGGTTACCACGCGGGCACTTGGACTATCTAGGTTAACTAACGGGCACTTGGACTATGTAGGTTACCTAGCGGGCACTTGGACTATGTAGGTTAACTAGAAGGCACTTGGACTATCAAGGTTACCTAGCAGGCCCTTGGACTATGTAGGTTACCAGCGGGCACTTGGACTATCTAGGTTAACGAACGTGCACTTGGACTATGTAGGTAACCTAGCGGGCACTTGGACTGTCTAGGTTACCTAGTGGGCACTTGGCCTATCTATGTTAATGAACGGGCACTTGGACTATGTAGGTTAACTAGCGGGCACTTGGACTATTTAGGTTACCTAGCAGGCACTTTGACGATCTAGGTTAACTAACGGGCACTTGGACTATGCAGGTTGCCTAGCGAGCACTTGGACTATGTAGGTTCCCTAGCGAGCACTTAGACTATGTAGGTTCCCTATCGGGTACTTGGACTGTCTAGGTTAACTAGGGGGCAATTGGACTGTCTAGGTTACCTAGTGGGCACTTGGACTATGTAGTTTACCTAGCAGGCACTTGGACTATGTAGGTTAACTAGCGGGCACTTGGACTATCTAGGTTACCTAGCGGGCACTTGGACAATGTACGTTCCCTAGCGGGCACTTGGGCTATCTCCGTTACCTAGCGGGCACTTGGATTATGTAGGTTAACGAACGGGCACTTGGACTATGTAGGTAACCTAATGGTCACTTGGACTGTCTAGGTTACCTAGCGGGAACTTGGACTATCAAGGTTAACTAGCGGGCCCTTGCTCTATTTAGGTTAACTAGCAGGCCTTTGGACTATGTAAGTTAACTAGAGGGCACTTTGGTGATCCTGGTTAACTAGCGGGCACTAGGACTATCTAGGTTAACTAGTGGGCATTTGGACTGTCTATGTTAACTAGAGGGCACTTGGACTATGTAGGTTCCCTAGCGGGCACTTTGACTATGTAGGATCCCTAGCGGGCACTTGGACTATATAGGTTAACTAGCAGGCCCTTGGACTATGTAGGTTAACTAGCGTGCACTTGGACGATCTAGGTTAACTAGCGGGTACTTGGACTATGTAGGTTAACTAGCGGGCCCTTGGACTATGTAGATTATCTAGCGGCACTTGGACTATCTACGTTAACTAGCGGGCCCTTGGACTATGTAGATTCCCTAGCGGGCACTTGGACAATGTATGTTCCCTACGGACACTTGAACTATGTAGGTTCCCTAGCAGGCACTTGGACTATGTAGGTTCCAGAGCGGGCACTTGCACTATGTAAGTTAACTACCGGGAACTTGGAATATGTAGGTAAACTAGCGGGCCCTTGGACTATCTAGGTTACCTAGCGGGCACTTGGACTATGTACGTTCCCTAGCGGGCACTTGGACTATATATGTTAACTAGTGGGCACGTGGAGTATCTGTGTTAACTACCGGGCACTTGGACTATGTAGGTTAACTAGGGGACACTTGCACTATGTAGGTAAACTAGCGGGCCCTTGGACTGTCTATGGTACCTAGCGGGCACTTGGCTATCTAGGTTGCCTAGCGGGCATTTGGACTATCTAGGTTACCTAGCGGGCACTTGGACTATGTAGGTTAACTAGCGGGCACTTGGACTATCTAGGTTACCTAACGGGAACTTGGACTATGTAGGTTAACTAGCGGACACTTGGAATATCTAGGTTAACTAGCGGGCCCTTGGACTATGTAGGTTAACTAGCGGGCACTTAGACTATCTAGGTTAACTAGCGGGTTCTTGGACTATGTAGGTTAACTAGCGGGCACTTGGATATCTAAGTTAACTAGCTGACCTTGGACTATGTAGGTTAACTAGCGGGCACTTGGACTATCTAGGTTAACTAGCTGACCTTGGACTATGTAAGTTAACTAGCGGGCACTTGGATTATCTAGGTTAAGTAGCGGGCACTTGCACAATGCAGGTTCCCTAGCGGGCACTTGGACTATATAGGTTCCCTAAGGGCACTTTGACTATGTAGGTTAACTAGTGGGCACTTGGAATATCTAGGTTAACTAGCGGGCCCTTGGACTATGTAGATTAACTAGCGGGCATTTGGACTATCTAGGTTAACTAGCCGGTTCTTGGACTATGTAGATTAACTAGCGGGCACTTGGACTATCTAGGTTAACTAGCTGACCTTGGACTATGTAGGTAAACTAGCCGGCACTTGGACTATATAGGTTAACTAGCTGACCTTGGACTATGTAAGTTAACTAGTGGGCACTTGGACTGTCTAGGTTAACTAGTGGGCACTTGCAAAATGCAGGTTCCCTAGCGGGCACTTTGACTATGTAGGTTCCCTAGCGGGCACTTGGAATATGTAGGTTCCCTATCAGGCACTTATACTATGTAGGTTCCACTGCGGGCACTTGGACTATGTAGGTTCCCTATCAGGCACTTGGACTATGTAGGTTAACTTGCGGGCAATTGGATGATCAATGTTAACTAGCGGGCACTTGGACTATCTAGGTTAACTAGCGGGCCTTTGGACTATCTAGGTTAATTAGCGGGCACTTGTACAATGCAGGTTCCCTAGGGGGCACTTTGACTATGTAGGTTCCCTAGCGGGCACTTGGACAATATCGGTTCCCTATGGGCACTTGGACTATCTAGGTTCCCTAACGGGCACTTGGAATATGTAGGTTCCTCAGTGGGCACTTGGACTATGAAGGTTCCCTATAGGGCATTGGACTATTTAGGTTAACTAGCAGTACCTTGGACTATCTAGGTTACCTAGCGGGCACTTGGACTATGTAGGTTAACTAGCGGACACTTGGACAATCTAGGTTACCTACCGGGCACTTGAACTATGTACAAACAATAGTGGGCACTTAGACTATCTAGGTTACCTAGCGGGCACTTGGACTATGTACGTCCCCTAGCGGGCACGTGGACTATCTAGGTTAACTAGAGGGCCCTTGGACTATGTAGGTTTACTAGCAGGCACTTGGACTATCTAGGTTAACTAGCGGGCACTTGGACTATGTAGTTTCCCTAGCGGGCATTTGGATTATTTAGGTTACCTAGTGGGCACTTGGACTATGTAGGTTACCTAGCGGGCACTTGGATTATCTAGGTTAACTAACGGGCATTTGGACTATGTATGTTCCAGAGCGGGCAATTGTACAATGTAGGTTCCCTAGCGGGCACTTGGACTATCTAGGTTCCCTAAAGGGCACTTGGACTATCTAGGTTACCGAACGGGCACTTGGACTATGTAGGTAAACTAGCGAACAATTGGACGATCTAGGTTAACTAGCAGATACTTGGACTATCTAGGTTAACTAGCGGTCCCTTGGACAATAGTTTAATTAGCGGGCACTTGGACTATGTAGGTTCCCTAGCGGGCATTTACACTATATAGGTTACCTAGCGGGCACTTGGACTATATAGGTTACCTAGCGGGCAATTGGACTATGTAGGTTAACTAGCAGGCCCTTGGACTATCTAGGTTAGCTAACTGGCACTTGGACTATGTAGGTTAACTAGCAGAAACTTGCACGATCTAGGTTAACTAGCGGGCTCTTGCACTATGTAGGTTAACTAGCGGGCCCATTGACTATGTAGGTTAACAAGTGGGCACTTGGACGATATAGGTTAATTAGCGGGCACTTGGATTATCTAGGTTACCTAGCAGGCACTTGGACTATGTAGGTTCCCTAGCGGGCATTTGGACTATATAGATAACCTAGCGGGCACTTAGACTTTGTAGGTAACCTAGCTGGCACTTGAACTATCTACGTTACCTAGCGGGTTCTTGGAGTATGTAGGTTACCTAGCGGTCTGTTGTACTATCTAGGTTACCAAGCGGGCACTTGGACTATCTAGGTTAACTAACGGGCACTTGGACTATGTAGGTTCCCTAGCGGGCCCTTCGACTATGTAAGTTCCTAGCGGGCACTTGGACTATGTGGGTTTCCTGGCGGGCATTTGGACGATCTAGGTTACCTAACGGGCACTTGGACTATGTAGGTTCCCTAGCGGGCACTTGGATTATGTAGGTTCCCTATCGGGCACTTGGACTATGTAGGTTAACTAGAGGGCATTTGGACTATGTAGGTTCCCTATCGGGCACTTGGAGAATGTAGGTTAACTAGGGGGCACTAGGACTATGTAGGTTACCTAGCGGGCCCTTGGACTATCTGGGTTACCTAGCGGGCATTTGGACTATGTAGGATCCCTAACGGGCATTTGGACTATATAGATTACCTAGCGGGCACTTAGACTTTGTAGGTTACCTAGCGGGCACTTGGACTATCTAGGTTACCTAGCTGGCACTTGAACTATCTACGTTATCTAGCGGGTACTTGGTGTATGTAGGTTACATACCGGGCTGTTGGACTACCTAGGTTACCATGCGGGCACTTGGACTATCTAGGTTAACTAACGGGCACTTGGATTATGTAGGTTCCCTAGCGGGCCCTTGGACTATGTAAATTCCCTAGCGGGCACTTGGACTATGTGGGTTCCCTAGCGGGCATTTGGACTATCTAGGTTACCTAACGGGCACTTGGACTATGTGGGTTCCCTAGCGGGCATTTGGACTATCTAGGTTACCTAGCGGGCACTTGGACTATGTACGTTCCCTAGCGGGCACTTGGATTATCTAGGTTACTTAGCGGGTACTTGGACTATGTACGTTACCTAGCGGGCACTTGGACTATGTACGTTTCCTAACGGGTACTTGGACTATCTATGTTAACTAGCGGGCACTTGGACTATGTAGGTTCCCTATCGGGCACATGGACAAGATAGGTTCCCTAGCAGGCACTTGGTCTATCTAGGTTAACTAGCGGGCACTTGGACTATCTATGTTAAGTAGCGAGCACTTGGACTCTCTAGGGTAACTAGCGGGCATTTAGACTATTAGGGTCCTTAGCGGGCATTTGGACTATATTGGTTACCTATCGGGCACTTGGACTATGTAGGTTAATGAACGGGCACTTGGACTATGTAGGTAACCTAGTGGTCACTTGAACTGTCTAGGTTACCTAGCGGGCACTTGGAGTAGGTAGGTTAACTAGGGGGCACTTGGACTATCTAGGTTAACTAGCGGGCATTTGGACTATATAGATAACCTAGCGGACACTTAGACTTTGTAGGTTACCTAGCGGGCCCTTGGACTATGTAGGTTAACTAGTGGGCCCTTGGATTATATAGGTTACCTAGCGGGCACTTGGACGATCTAGGTTAACTAGTGGATACTTGGACTATGTAGGTTAACTAGCGAGCCCTTGGGCTATAAAGATTAACTAGCGGCACTTGGACTATGTATGTTCCAGAGCGGACACTTGGACTATGTAGGTTCCCTAGAAGGCACTTGGACTATGTAGGTTTCCTAGTGGGCACTTGTACTATGTAGGTTAACTAGTGGACACTTGGACGATCTAGTTTAACTAGCGGGTACTTGGACTATGTAGGTTAACTAGCGGGCCCTTGAACTATGTAGATTAACTAGCGGCAGTTGGACTATCTACGTTAACTAGCGGGCCCTTGGACTATATAGATTCCCTAGCGGGCACTTGGACTACATAGGTTCCCTAGCGGGCACTTAGACTCTGAATGTTCCCTAGCGGGCACTTGGACTATGTATGTTCCTTACGGACACTTGAACTATGTAACTTAACTAATGGTTACTTGGACTATGTAGGTTAATTAGCGGGCCCTTGGACTATCTAGGTTACCTAGCGGGCACTTGTACTATGTAGGTTAACTACCGGGCACTTGCACTATCTAGGTTACCTAACGGGCACTTGTACTATGTACGTTCCCTAGCGGGCACTTGGACTATCTATGTTAACTAGCGGGCACTTGGACTATGTAGGTTATCTAGAGGACACTTGCACTATATAGGTTACCTAGCGGCACTTGGAATATCTAGGTTAACTAGCAGGCACTTGGACTATCTGGGTTAACTAGCGTGCACTTGGACTATATAGGTTACTTAGCAGGCACTTGGACTATCTAGTTTACCTAGCGGGCACTTGGACTATGTAGGATCCCTAACGGGCATTTGGACTATATAGATTACCTAGCGGGCACTTAGACTTTGTAGGTTACCTAGCGGGCACTTGGACTATCTATGTTAACTAGCGGGCACTTGGACTATGTAGGTTCCCTATCGGGCACTTGGACTAGATAGGTTCCCTAGCAGGCACTTGGTCTATCTAGGTTAACTAGCGGGCACTTGGACTATCTATGTTAAGTAGCGAGCACTTGGACTCTCTAGGTTAACTAGCGGGCATTTAGACTATTAGGGTCCTTAGCGGGCATTTGGACTATATTGGTTACCTATCGGGCACTTGGACTATGTAGGTTAATGAACGGGCACTTGGACTATGTAGGTAACCTAGTGGTCACTTGAACTGTCTAGGTTACCTAGCGGGCACTTGGAGTAGGTAGGTTAACTAGGGGGCACTTGGACTATCTAGGTTAACTAGCGGGCATTTGGACTATATAGATAACCTAGCGGACACTTAGACTTTGTAGGTTACCTAGCGGGCCCTTGGACTACGTAGGTTAACTAGTGGGCCCTTGGATTATATAGGTTACCTAGCGGGCACTTGGACGATCTAGGTTAACTAGCAGATACTTGGACTATGTAGGTTAACTAGCGAGCCCTTGGACTATAAAGATTAACTAGCGGCACTTGGACTATGTATGTTCCAGAGCGGACACTTGGACTATGTAGGTTCCCTAGAAGGCACTTGGACTATGTAGGTTTCCTAGCGGGCACTTGTACTATGTAGGTTAACTAGTGGACACTTGGACGATCTAGTTTAACTAGCGGGTACATGGACTATGTAGGTTAACTAGTAGGCCCTTGAACTATGTAGATTAACTAGCGGCAGTTGGACTATCTACGTTAACTAGCGGGCCCTTGGACTATATAGATTCCCTAGCGGGCACTTGGACTACGTAGGTTCCCTATCGGGCACTTAGACTCTGTATGTTCCCTAGCGGGCACTTGGACTATGTATGTTCCTTACGGACACTTGAACTATGTAAGTTAACTAACGGTTACTTGGACTATGTAGGTTAATTAGCGGGCCCTTGGACTATCTAGGTTACCTAGCGGGCACTTGGACTATGTAGGTTAACTACCGGGCACTTGCACTATCTAGGTTACCTAACGGGCACTTGTACTATGTACGTTCCCTAGCGGGCACTTGGACTATCTATGTTAACTAGCGGGCACTTGGACTATGTAGGTTATCTAGAGGACACTTGCACTATATAGGTTACCTAGCGGCACTTGGAATATCTAGGTTAACTAGCAGGCACTTGGACTATCTGGGTTAACTAGCGTGCACTTGGACTATGTAGGTTACTTAGCGGGCACTTGGACTATCTAGTTTACCTAGCGGGCACTTGGACTATGTAGGTTAACTAGCGGGCCCTTGAACTATCTAGGTTAATGAACGGGCACTTGGACTATCTAGGTTAACTAGCGGGCACTTGGACTATGTAGGTTACCTAGCGGGCACTTGCACTATCTAGGTTACCTAGAGGGCACTTGGACTATGTAGGTTAATTAGCGGGCATTTGGACTATGTAGGTAACCTAGCGGGCACTTGGACAGTCTAGGTTACCAAAGGGCACTTGGACTTCTAGGTTAACGAATGGGCACTTGGACTATGTATGTTGCATAGCGGGCAATTGGATTATCTAGGTTAGGTAACGGGCACTTGGACTATCTAAGTTACCTAGCGGGAACTTGGACTATGTAGGTTACCTAGCGGGCACTTGGACTATATAGGTTACCTAACGGGCACTTGGACTATCTTGGTTTCTTAGCGGGCACTTGGACTATATAGGTTACCTCCCGGGCCCTTGGACTATGTAGGTTACCTAGCAGGCACTTGGACTATCTAGGTTAACGAAAGGGCACTTGGACTATGTAGGTTAACTAGCGTACACTTGGATGATCTAGGTTAACTAGCGGGCACTTGGAATATCTAGGTTAACTAGCGGGCCCTTGGACTATGTAGGTTAACTAGCAGGCACTTGGACTATCTAGGTTAACTACCTGACCTTGGACTGTGTAGGTTAACTATCGGGCACTTCGACTATCTAGGTTAACTAACGGGCGCTTGGACTATCTAGGTTAACTAGCGGGCACTCGCACAAAGCAGGTTCCCTAGCGGGCACTTTTACTATGTAGGTTCCCTAGCAGGCACTTGGACTATATAGGTTCCCTATGGGCACTTGGACTATCTAGGTTCCCTAACGGGCACTTGGACTATGTAGGTTCCTCTGCGGGCACTTGGACTATGTAGGTTCCCTATCAGGCACTTGGACTATGTAGGTTAACTATCGGGCACTTGGACTATCTAGGTTAACTAGCGGGCACGTGGACTATCTAGGTCAATTAGCGAGCACTTGTACAATGCAGGTTCCCTAGCGGGCATTTTGACTATGTAGGTTCCCTAGGGGCACTTGGACTATGTAGGTTCCCTACGGGCACTTGGACTATCTAGGTTCCCTAACGGGCACTTGGAATATGTAGGTTCCCTATCGGGCACTTGGACTATGTAGGTTCCTCAGCGGGCACTTGGACTATGTAGGTTCCCTATCGGGCATTGGACTATGTAGGTTAACGAGCAGGACTTTGGTCTATCTAGGTTACCTAGTGGGCACTTGGACTATGTAGGTTAATTCGCGGACACTTGGACAATTTAGGTTACCTAGCGGGCATTTGAACTATGTACATACCCTAGTGGGCACTTGGACTATCTAGGTTAACTAGAGGGCCCTTGGACTATGTAGGTTAACTAACGGGCACTTGGATTATCTAGGTAAATTAGCGGGCACTTAGACGATCTAGGTTAACCTGCGGGCACATGGCCTATCTAGGTTAACTAGCGGGCACTTGGACTATCTAGATTAACTAGCGGCCCCTTATACTATCTAGGTTTACTAGCGGGCACTTGGACTATCTAGGTTAACTAGCGGGCACTTGGACTATGTAGTTTCCCTAGCGGGCATTTGGATTATTTAGGTTACCTAGTGGGCACTTGGACTATGTAGGTTACCTAGCGGGCACTTGGACTATGTAGGTAACCTAGCGGGCACTTGGACTGTCTAGGTTACCTAGCAGGCACTTGGCCTATCTAGGTTAACCAACGGGCACTTGGACTATGTAGGTTAACTAGCGGACACTTCGACTATCTAGGTTAGCTAACGGGCACTTGGACTATGTAGGTTCCCTAGCGGGCACTTGGACTATTTAGGTTACCTAGCAGGCACTTTGACTATCTAGGTTAACTAACGGGCATTTGGACTATGTAGGATGGCTAGCGAGCACTTGGACTATGTAGGTTCCCTAGCGAGCACATGGACTATGTAGGTTCCCTATCGGGAACTTGGACTGTCTATGTTAACTAGCGGGCAATTGGACTGTCTAGGTTACCTAGTGGGCACTTGGACTATGTAGTTTACCTAGCAGGCAATTGGGCTATGTAGGTTAACTAGCGGGCACTTGGACTATCTAGGTTACTTAGCGGGCACTTGGACTATGTATGTTCCCTAGCGGGCACTTGTGCTATCTACGTTACCCAGCGGGCACTTGGATTATGTAGGTTAACGAACGGGCACTTGGACTATGTAGGTAACCTAATGGTCACTTGGACTGTCTAGGTTACCTAGCGGGGACTTGGACTATGTAGGTTAACTAGCGGGCACTTGGACTATCTAGATTAACTAGCGGGCCCTTGGTCTATGTAGGTTAACTAGCAGGCCTTTGGACTATGTAAGTTAACTAGAGGGCACTTTGATGATCCTGGTTAACTAGCGGGCACTTGGACAAACTAGGTTAACTAGCGGGCACTTGGACTATGTAGGATCCCTAGCGGGCATTTGGACTATATAGGTTACCTAGCGGGCACTTGGACTATGTAGGTTAACTAGCAGGCACTTGGATTATCTAGGTTAACTAATGGGGACTTGGACTATGTATGTTCCAGAGCGGGCAATTGGACTATGTAGGTTCCCTAGCGGGCACGTGGACTATGTAGGTTCCCTAAAGGGCACTTGGACTATCTAGGTTACCGAACGGGCACTTGGACTATGTAGGTTAACTAGCGGACAATTAGACGATCTAGGTTAACTAGCGGGTACTTGGACTATCTAGGTTAACTAGCGGTCCCTTGGACAATAGGTTAACTAGTGGACACTTGCACTATGTAGGTTACCTAGCGGGCACTTGGACTATCTAGTTTAACTAGCGGGCACTTTGACTATGTAGGTTAACTAGCGGACACTTGCACTATGTAGGTCACGTAGCGGCGCAGTTTGACTATGTAGGTTCCCTAGCGGGCACTTGGATTATATAGGTTCCCTACGGGCACTTGGACTATATAGCTTCCCTAACGGGCACTTGGAATATGTAGGTTCCCTATCGGGTACTTGGACTATGTAGGTTCCTCAGCGGGCACTTGGACTATGTAGGGTCCCTATCAGGCACTTGGACTATGTAGGTTAACTAGCGGGCAATTGGATGATCAAGGTTAACTAGCGGGCACTTGGACTAACTAGGTTAACTAGCAGGCACTTGGACTATCTAGGTTAATTAGCGGGCACTTGTACAATGCAGGTTACCTAGCGGGCACTTTGACTATGTAGGTTACCTAGCGGGCACTTGGACTATATAGGTTCCCTACGGGCACTTGGACTATCTAGGTTCCATAACGGGCACTTGGGATATGTAGGTTCCCTATCGGGTACTTGGACTATGTAGGTTCCTCAGCGGGCACTTGGACTATATAGGGTCCCTATCGGGCATTGGACTATGTAGGTTAACTAGCAGGACCTTGGACTATCTAGGTTACCTACCGGGCACTTGAACTATGTACATACAATAGTGGGCACTTGGACTATCTAGGTTAACTATCGGGCACTTGGATTATGTACGTCCCCTAGCGGGCACTTGGACTATCTTGGTTAACTAGAGGGCCCTTGGACTATGTATGTTAACTAGCGGGCACTTGGACTATCTAGATTAACTAGCGGGCCCTTGGACTATCTAGGTTTACTAGCGGGCACTTGGACTATCTAGGTTAACTAGCGAGCACTTGGACTATGTAGTTTCCCTAGCGGGCATTTGGATTATTTAGGTTACCTAGTGGGCACTTGGACTATGTTGGCTACCTAACGGGCACTTGGACTGTCTAGGTTACCTAGCGGGCACTTGGCCTATCTAGGTTAACGAACGTGCACTTGGACTATGTAGGTAACCTAGCGGGCACTTGGACTGTCTAGGTTACCTAGCGGGCACTTGGCCTATCTAGGTTAACCAACGGGCACTTGGACTATGTAGGTTAACTAGCGGACACTTCGACTATCTAGGTTAGCTAACGGGCACTTGGACTATGTAGGTTCCCTAGCGGGCACTTGGACTATTTAGGTTACCTAGCAGGCACTTTGACTATCTAGGTTAACTAATGGGCATTTGGACTATGTAGGATGCCTAGCTAGCACTTGGACTATGTAGGTTCCCTAGCGAGCACTTGGACTATGTAGGTCCCTATCTGGAACTTGGACTGTCTTGGTTAACTAGCGGGCAATTGGACTGTCTAGGTTACCTAGTGGGCACTTGGACTATGTAGTTTACCTAGCAGGCACTTGGACTATGTAGGTTAACTAGCGGGCACTTGGACTATCTAGGTTACTTAACGGGCACTTGGACTATGTACGTTCCCTAGCGGGCACTTGTGCTATCTACGTTACCTAGCGGGCACTTGGATTATGTAGGTTAACGAACGGGCACTTGGACTATGTAGGTAACCTAATGGTCACTTGGACTGTCTAGGTTACCTAGCGGGGACTTGGACTATGTAGGTTAACTAGCGGGCACTTGGACTATCTAGGTTAACTAGCGGGCCCTTGGTCTATGTAGGTTAACTAGAAGGCCTTTGGACTATGTAAGTTAACTAGAGGGCACTTTGATGATCATGGTTAACTAGCGGGCACTTGGACTATCTAGGTTAACTAGCGGGCACTTGGACTATCTAGGTTAACTAGCGGGCACTTGGACTATGCAGGTTCCCTAGCGGGCATTTGGACTATATAGGTTACCTAGCGGGCACTTGGACTATGTAGGTTACCTAGCGGGCACTTGGACTATCTAGGTTAACTAGCAGGCACTTGGATTATCTAAGTTAACTAATGGGGACTTGGACTATGTATGTTCCAGAGCGGGCACTTGGACTATGTAGGTTCACTAAAGGGCACTTGGACTATCTAGGTTACCTAGCGGGCACTTGGACTATGTAGGTTAACTAGCGGACAATTGGCCGATCTAGGTTAACTAGCGGGTACTTGGACTATCTAGGTTAACTAGCGGTCCCTTTGACAATAGGTTAACTAGCGGACACTTGCACTATGTAGGTTACCTAGCGGGCACTTGGACTATCTAGGTTAACTAGCGGGCACTTGCACTATGTAGGTCACGTAGCGGGCACTTGGACTATGTAGGTTCCCTAGTGGGCACTTGGACTATATAGGTTCTCTATGGGCACTTGGACTATCTAGGTCCCCTAACGGGCACTTGGAATATGTAGGTTCCCTATCGGGCACTTGGACTATGTAGGTTCTCTGCTTGCACTTGGACTATGTAGATGCCCTATCAGGCACTTGGACTATGTAGGTTAACTAGCGGGCAATTGGATGATCAAGGTTAACTAGCGGGCACTTGGACTATCTAGGTGAACTACCGGGCACTTGGACTATCTAGGTTAATTAGCGGGCACTTGTACAATGCAGGTTCCCTAGCGGGCACTTTGACTATGTAGGTTCCCTAGCGGGCACTTGGACTATATAGGTTCCCTACGGTCACTTGGACTATCTAGGTTCCCTAACGGGCATTTGGAATATGTAGGTTCCCTATCGGGTACTAGGACTAAGTAGGTTCCTAGCGGGCACATGGACTATGTAGGGTCCCTATCGGGCATTGGACTATGTAGGTTAACTAGCAGAACCTTGGACTATCTAGGTTACCTAGTGGGCACTTGGACTATGTAGGTTAACTAGCGGACACTTGGACAATCTAGGTTACCTACAGGGCACTTGAACTATGTACATACAATAGTGGGCACTTGGACTATCTAGGTTACCTAGCGGGCACTTGGACTATGTACGTCCCCTAGCGGACACTTGGACTATCTTGGTTAACTAGAGGGCCCTTGGACTATGTAGGTTAACTAGCGGGCACTTGGACTATCTAGATTAACTAGCGGGCCCTTGGACTATCTAGGTTTACTAGCGGGCACTTGGACTATCTAGGTTAACTAGCGGGCACTTGGACTATCTTGGTTAACTAGCGGGCACTTGGACAATGTAGGTTAACTAGCAGACACTTGCACGATCTAGGTTAACTAGCGGACTCTTGCACTATGTAGGTTAACTAGCGGGCCAATTGACTATGTAGGTTAACTAGTGGGCACTTGGACAATCTAGGTTAACTAGAGGGCATTTGGACGATATAGGTTAATTAGCGGGCACTTGAATTATCTAGGTTACCTAGCAGGCACTTGGACTATGTAGGTTCCCTAGCGGGCATTTGGACTATATAGATAACCTAGCGGGCACTTAGACTCTGTAGGTTACCTAGCGGGCACTTGAACTATCTACGTTACCTAGCGGGTTCTTGGAGTATGTAGGTTACCTAGCGGTCTGTTGGACAATCTAGGTTACCAAGCGGGCACTTGGACTATCTAGGTTAACTAACGGGCACTTGGACTATGTAGGTTAACTAGCGGACACTTCGACTATCTAGGTTAGCTAACGGGCACTTGAACTATGTAGGTTCCCTAGCGGGCACTTGGACTATTTAGGTTACCTAGCAGGCACTTTGACTATCTAGGTTAACTAATGGGCATTTGGACTATGTAGGATGCCTAGCTAGCACTTGGACTATGTAGGTTCCCTAGCAAGCACTTGGACTATGTAGGTCCCTATCTGGAACTTGGACTGTCTTGGTTAACTAGCGGGCAATTGGACTGTCTAGGTTCCCTATGGTGCACTTGGACTATGTAGTTTACCTAGCAGGCACTTGGACTATGTAGGTTAACTAGCGGGCACTTGGACTATCTAGTTTACTTAGCGGGCACTTGGACTATGTACGTTCCCTAGCGGGCACTTGTGCTATCTACGTTACCTAGCGGGCACTTGGATTATGTAGGTTAACGAACGGGCACTTGGACTATGTAGGTAACCTAATGGTCACTTGGACTGTCTAGGTTACCTAGCGGGGACTTGGACTATGTAGGTTAACTAGCGGGCACTTGGACTATCTAGGTTAACTAGCGGGCCCTTGGTCTATGTAGGTTAACTAGCAGGCCTTTGGACTATGTAAGTTAACTAGAGGGCACTTTGATGATCATGGTTAACTAGCGGGCACTTGGACTATCTAGGTTAACTAGCGGGCACTTGGACTATCTAGGTTAACTAGCGGGCACTTGGACTATGCAGGTTCCCTAGCGGGCATTTGGACTATATAGGTTACCTAGCGGGCACTTGGACTATGTAGGTTACCTAGCGGGCACTTGGACTATCTAGGTTAACTAGCAGGCACTTGGATTATCTAAGTTAACTAATGGGGACTTGGACTATGTATGTTCCAGAGCGGGCACTTGGACTATGTAGGTTCACTAAAGGGCACTTGGACTATCTAGGTTACCTAGCGGGCACTTGGACTATGTAGGTTAACTAGCGGACAATTGGCCGATCTAGGTTAACTAGCGGGTACTTGGACTATCTAGGTTAACTAGCGGTCCCTTTGACAATAGGTTAACTAGCGGACACTTGCACTATGTAGGTTACCTAGCGGGCACTTGGACTATCTAGGTTAACTAGCGGGCACTTGCACTATGTAGGTCACGTAGCGGGCACTTGGACTATGTAGGTTCCCTAGTGGGCACTTGGACTATATAGGTTCTCTATGGGCACTTGGACTATCTAGGTCCCCTAACGGGCACTTGGAATATGTAGGTTCCCTATCGGGCACTTGGACTATGTAGGTTCTCTGCTTGCACTTGGACTATGTAGATGCCCTATCAGGCACTTGGACTATGTAGGTTAACTAGCGGGCAATTGGATGATCAAGGTTAACTAGCGGGCACTTGGACTATCTAGGTTAACTACCGGGCACTTGGACTATCTAGGTTAATTAGCGGGCACTTGTACAATGCATGTTCCCTAGCGGGCACTTTGACTATGTAGGTTCCCTAGCGGGCACTTGGACTATATAGGTTCCCTACGGTCACTTGGACTATCTAGGTTCCCTAACGGGCATTTGGAATATGTAGGTTCCCTATCAGGTACTAGGACTAAGTAGGTTCCTAGCGGGCACATGGACTATGTAGGGTCCCTATCGGGCATTGGACTATGTAGGTTAACTAGCAGAACCTTGGACTATCTAGGTTACCTAGTGGGCACTTGGACTATGTAGGTTAACTAGCGGACACTTGGACAATCTAGGTTACCTACAGGGCACTTGAACTATGTACATACAATAGTGGGCACTTGGACTATCTAGGTTACCTAGCGGGCACTTGGACTATGTACGTCCCCTAGCGGACACTTGGACTATCTTGGTTAACTAGAGGGCCCTTGGACTATGTAGGTTAACTAGCGGGCACTTGGACTATCTAGATTAACTAGCGGGCCCTTGGACTATCTAGGTTTACTAGCGGGCACTTGGACTATCTAGGTTAACTAGCGGGCACTTGGACTATCTTGGTTAACTAGCGGGCACTTGGACAATGTAGGTTCCCTAGCGGGCATTTGGACTATATAGGTTACCTAGCGGGCACTTGGACTATGTAGGTTACCTAGCGGGCTCTTGGACTATCTAAGTTAACTAGCGGGCACTTTGATTATATAGGTTAACTAAAGGGCACTTGGACTATGTATGTTCCAGAGCGGGCAATTGGACTATGTAGGTTCCCTAGCGGGCACTTGGACGATCTAGCTTAACTAGCGGGTACTTGGAATATCTAGGTCAACTAGCGGTCCCTTGGACAATAGTTTAACTAGAGGGCACTTGGACTATTTAGGTTCCCTAGCGGGCATTTAGACTATATAGGTTACCTAGCGGGCACTTGGACTATGTAGGTTACCTAGCGGGCACTTGGACTATGTTGGTTAACTAGCAGGCCCTTGGACTATCTAGGTTAGCTAACTGGCACTTGGACTATGTAGGTTAACTAGCAGACACTTGCACGATCTAGGTTAACTAGCGGACTCTTGCACTATGTAGGTTAACTAGCGGGCCAATTGACTATGTAGGTTAACTAGTGGGCACTTGGACAATCTAGGTTAACTAGAGGGCATTTGGACGATATAGGTTAATTAGCGGGCACTTGAATTATCTAGGTTACCTAGCAGGCACTTGGACTATGTAGGTTCCCTAGCGGGCATTTGGACTATATAGATAACCTAGCGGGCACTTAGACTCTGTAGGTTACCTAGCGGGCACTTGAACTATCTACGTTACCTAGCGGGTTCTTGGAGTATGTAGGTTACCTAGCGGTCTGTTGGACAATCTAGGTTACCAAGCGGGCACTTGGACTATCTAGGTTAACTAACGGGCACTTGGACTATGTAGGTTCTCTAGCGGGCCCTTGGACTATGTAAGTTCCCTAGCGGGCACTTGGACTATGTGGGTTTCCTGGCGGGCATTTGGACGATCTAGGTTACCTAACAGGCACTTGGACTATGTAGGTTCCCTAGTGGGCCCTTGGACTATGTAAGTTCCTAGCGGGCACTTGGACTATGTGGGTTTCCTGGCGGGCATTTGGACGATCTAGGTTACCTAACGGGCACTTGGACTATGTAGGTTCCCTAGCGGGCACTTGGAATATGTAGGTTCCCTATGGTGCACTTGGACTATGTAGGTTAACTAGAGGGCATTTGGACTATGTAGGTTACCTAGCGGGAACTTGGACTATGTAGGTTACCTAGCGGACACTTGGATTATATAGGTTACCTAGCAGGCCCTTGGACTATGTAGCTTACCTAGCAGGCACTTGGACTATCTAGGTTAACGAAATGGCACTTGGACTATGTAGGTTACCTAGCGGGCACTAGGATTATCTAGGTTAGCTAACAGGAACTTGGAATATCTAGATTACCTAGCGGGCACTTGGACTATGGAGGTTACCTTGCGGGCACTTGTACTATCTAGGTTACCTAACGGGAACTTGGATTATGTAGGTTAACTAGCATACACTTGGACGATCTAGGTTAACTAGCGGGAACTTGGAATATCTAGGTTAACTAGCGGGCCCTTGGACTATGTAGGTTAACTAGCAGGCACTTGGACTATGTAGGTTAACTAGCGGGCACTTGTACTATCTAGGTTAACTAGCTGACCTTGGACTATGTAGGTTAACTAGCGGGCACGTGAACTATCTAGGTTAATTAGAGGGCACTTGTACAATGCAGGTTCCCTAGCGGGCATTTTGACTATGTAGGTTCCCTAGCGGGCACTTGGACTATATAGTTTCCCTACGGACACTTGGACTATCTAGGTTCCCTAACGTCACTTGGAATATGTAGGTTCCCTATCGGGCACTTGGACTATGTAGGTTCCTCAGCGGGCACTTGGACTATGTAGGTTCCCTATCGGGCATTGGACTATGTAGGTTAACTAGCAGGACCTTGGACTATCTAGGTTAACTACCTGACCTTGGACTGTGTAGGTTAACTATCGGGCACTTCGACTATCTAGGTTAACTAACGGGCACTTGGACTATCTAGGTTAACTAGCGGGCACTCGCACAAAGCAGGTTCCCTAGCGGGCACTTTTACTATGTAGGTTCCCTAGCAGGCACTTGGACTATATAGGTTCCCTACGGGCACTTGGACTATCTAGGTTCCCTAACGGGCACTTGGACTATGTAGGTTCCTCTGCGGGCACTTGGACTATGTAGGTTCCCTATCAGGCACTTGGACTATGTAGGTTAACTATCGGGCACTTGGACTATCTAGGTTAACTAGCGGGCACGTGGACTATCTAGGTCAATTAGCGAGCACTTGTATAATGCAGGTTCCCTAGCGGGCATTTTGACTATGTAGGTTCCCTAGGGGCACTTGGATTATGTAGGTTCCCTACGGGCACTTGGACTATCTAGGTTCCCTAACGGGCACTTGGAATATGTAGGTTTCCTATCGGGCACTTGGACTATGTAGGTTCCTCAGCGGGCACTTGGACTATGTAGGTTCCCTATCGGGCATTGGACTATGTAGGTTAACGAGCAGGACTTTGGTCTATCTATGTTACCTAGCGGGCACTTGGACTATGTAGGTTAATTCGCGGACACTTGGACAATTTAGGTTACCTAGCGGGCACTTGAACTATGTACATACCCTAGTGGGCACTTGGACTATCTAGGTTAACTAGAGGGACCTTGGACTATGTAGGTTAACTAACGGGCACTTGGATTATCTAGGTAAATTAGCGGGCACTTAGACGATCTAGGTTAACTAGCGGGCACTTGGACTATCTAGGTTAACTAGCGGGCACTTGGACTATCTAGATTAACTAGCGGCCCCTTATACTATCTAGGTTTACTAGCGGGCACTTGGACTATCTAGGTTAACTAGCGTGCACTTGGACTATGTAGTTTCCCTAGCGGGCATTTGGATTATTTAGGTTACCTAGTGGGCACTTGGACTATGTAGGTTACCTAGCGGGCACTTGGACTATGTAGGTAACCTAGCGGGCACTTGGACTGTCAAGGTTACCTAGCGGGCACTTGGCCTATCTAGGTTAACCAACGGGCACTGGGACTATGTAGGTTAACTAGCGGACACTTCGACTATCTAGGTTAGCTAACGGGCAATTGGACTATCTAGGTTACTTAGCGGGTACTTGGACTATGTAGGTTCCCTAGCGGGCACTTGGACTATTTAGGTTACCTAGCAGGCACTTTGACTTTCTAGGTTAACTAACGGGCATTTGGACTACGTAGGATGGCTAGCGAGCACTTGGACTATGTAGGTTCCCTAGCGAGCACATGGACTATGTAGGTTCCCTATCGGGAACTTGGACTGTCTATGTTAACTAGCGGGCAATTGGACTGTCTAGGTTACCTAGTGGGCACTTGGACTATGTAGTTTACCTAGCAGGCAATTGGGCTATGTAGGTTAACTAGCGGGCACTTGGACTATCTAGGTTACTTAGCGGGCACTTGGACTATGTATGTTCCCTAGCGGGCACTTGTGCTATCTACGTTACCTAGCGGGCACTTGGATTATGTAGGTTAACGAACGGGCACTTGGACTATGTAGGTAACCTAATGGTCACTTGGACTGTCTAGGTTACCTAGCGGGGACTTGGACTATGTAGGTTAACTAGCGGGCACTTGGACTATCTAGATTAACTAGCGGGCCCTTGGTCTATGTAGGTTAACTAGCAGGCCTTTGGACTATGTAAGTTAACTAGAGGGCACTTTGATGATCCTGGTTAACTAGCGGGAACTTGGACTAACTAGGTTAACTAGCGGGCACTTGGACTATGTAGGATACCTAGCGGGCATTTGGACTATATAGGTTACCTAGCGGGCACTTGGACTATGTACGTTAACTAGCAGGCACTTGGATTATCTAGGTTAACTAATGGGGACTTGGACTATGTATTTTCCAGAGCGGGCAATTGGACTATGTAGGTTCCCTAGCGGGCACGTGGACTATGTAGGTTCCCTAAAGGGCACTTGGACTATCTAGGTTACCGAACGGGCACTTGGACTATGTAGGTTAACTAGCGGACAATTAGACGATCTAGGTTAACTAGCGGGTACTTGGACTATCTAGGTTAACTAGCGGTCCCTTGGACAATAGGTTAACTAGTGGACACTTGCACTATGTAGGTTACCTAGCGGGCACTTGGACTATCTAGTTTAACTAGCGGGCACTTTGACTATGTAGGTTAACTAGCGGACACTTGCACTATGTAGGTCACGTAGCGGCGCAGTTTGACTATGTAGGTTCCCTAGCGGGCACTTGGATTATATAGGTTCCCTACGGGCACTTGGACTATCTAGGTTCCCTAACGGGCACTTGGAATATGTAGGTTCCCTATCGGGTACTTGGACTATGTAGGTTCCTCAGCGGGCACTTGGACTATGTAGGGTCCCTATCAGGCACTTGGACTATGTAGGTTAACTAGCGGGCAATTGGATGATCAAGGTTAACTAGCGGGCACTTGGACTAACTAGGTTAACTAGCAGGCACTTGGACTATCTAGGTTAATTAGCGGGCACTTGTACAATGCAGGTTCCCTAGCGGGCACTTTGACTATGTAGGTTACCTAGCGGGCACTTGGACTATATAGGTTCCCTACGGGCACTTGGACTATCTAGGTTCCATAACGGGCACTTGGGATATGTAGGTTCCCTATCGGGTACTTGGACTATGTAGGTTCCTCAGCGGGCACTTGGACTATGTAGGGTCCCTATCGGGCATTGGACTATGTAGGTTAACTAGCAGGACCTTGGACTATCTAGGTTACCTACCGGGCACTTGAACTATGTACATACAATAGTGGGCACTTGGACTATCTAGGTTAACTATCGGGCACTTGGATTATGTACGTCCCCTAGCGGGCACTTGGACTATCTAGGTTAACTAGAGGGCCCTTGGACTATGTATGTTAACTAGCGGGCACTTGGACTATCTAGATTAACTAGCGGGCCCTTGGACTATCTAGGTTTACTAGCGGGCACTTGGACTATCTAGGTTAACTAGCGAGCACTTGGACTATGTAGTTTCCCTAGCGGGCATTTGGATTATTTAGGTTACCTAGTGGGCACTTGGAATATGTTGGCTACCTAGCGGGCACTTGGACTGTCTAGGTTACCTAGCGGGCACTTGGCCTATCTAGGTTAACGAACGTGCACTTGGACTATGTAGGTAAGCTAGCGGGCACTTGGACTGTCTAGGTTACCTAGCGGGCACTTGGCCTATCTAGGTTAACCAACGGGCACTTGGACTATGTAGGTTAACTAGCGGACACTTCGACTATCTAGGTTAGCTAACGGGCACTTGGACTATGTAGGTTCCCTAGCGGGCACTTGGACTATTTAGGTTACCTAGCAGGCACTTTGACTATCTAGGTTAACTAATGGGCATTTGGACTATGTAGGATGCCTAGCTAGCACTTGGACTATGTAGGTTCCCTAGCAAGCACTTGGACTATGTAGGTCCCTATCTGGAACTTGGACTGTCTTGGTTAACTAGCGGGCAATTGGACTGTCTAGGTTACCTAGTGGGCACTTGGACTATGTAGTTTACCTAGCAGGCACTTGGACTATGTAGGTTAACTAGCGGGCACTTGGACTATCTAGGTTACTTAGCGGGCACTTGGACTATGTACGTTCCCTAGCGGGCACTTGTGCTATCTACGTTACCTAGCGGGCACTTGGATTATGTAGGTTAACGAACGGGCACTTGGACTATGTAGGTAACCTAATGGTCACTTGGACTATCTAGGATACCTAGCGGGGACTTGGACTATGTAGGTTAACTAGCGGGCACTTGGACTATCTAGGCTAACTAGCGGGCCCTAGGTCTATGTAGGTTAACTAGCAGGCCTTTGGACTATGTAAGTTAACTAGAGGGCACTTTGATGATCATGGTTAACTAGCGGGCACTTGGACTATCTAGGTTAACTAGCGGGCACTTGGACTATCTAGGTTAACTAGCGGGCACTTGGACTATGCAGGTTACCTAGCGGGCACTTGGACTATCTAGGTTAACTAGCAGGCACTTGGATTATCTAAGTTAACTAATGGGGACTTGGACTATGTATGTTCCAGAGCGGGCACTTGGACTATGTAGGTTCACTAAAGGGCACTTGGACTATCTAGGTTACCTAGCGGGCACTTGGACTATGTAGGTTAACTAGCGGACAATTGGCCGATCTAGGTTAACTAGCGGGTACTTGGACTATCTAGGTTAACTAGCGGTCCCTTTGACAATAGGTTAACTAGCGGACACTTGCACTATGTAGGTTACCTAACGGGCACTTGGACTATCTAGGTTAACTAGCGGGCACTTGCACTATGTAGGTCACGTAGCGGGCACTTGGACTATGTAGGTTCCCTAGTGGGCACTTGGACTATATAGGTTCCTATGGGCACTTGGACTATCTAGGTCCCCTAACGGGCACTTGGAATATGTAGGTTCCCTATCGGGCACTTGGACTATGTAGGTTCTCTGCTTGCACTTGGACTATGTAGATGCCCTATCAGGCACTTGGACTATGTAGGTTAACTAGCGGGCAATTGGATGATCAAGGTTAACTAGCGGGCACTTGGACTATCTAGGTTAACTACCGGGCACTTGGACTATCTAGGTTAATTAGCGGGCACTTGTACAATGCAGGTTCCCTAGCGGGCACTTTGACTATGTAGGTTCCCTAGCGGGCACTTGGACTATATAGGTTCCCTACGGTCACTTGGACTATCTAGGTTCCCTAACGGGCATTTGGAATATGTAGGTTCCCTATCGGGTACTAGGACTAAGTAGGTTCCTAGCGGGCACATGGACTATGTAGGGTCCCTATCGGGCATTGGACTATGTAGGTTAACTAGCAGAACCTTGGACTATCTAGGTTACCTAGCGGGCACTTGGACTATGTAGGTTAACTAGCGGACACTTGGACAATCTAGGTTACCTACAGGGCACTTGAACTATGTACATACAATAGTGGGCACTTGGACTATCTAGGTTACCTAGCGGGCACTTGGACTATGTACGTCCCCTAGCGGACACTTGGACTATCTTGGTTAACTAGAGGGCCCTTGGACTATGTAGGTTAACAAGCGGGCACTTGGACTATCTAGATTAACTAGCGGGCCCTTGGACTATCTAGGTTTACTAGCGGGCACTTGGACTATCTAGGTTAACTAGCGGGCAATTGGACTATCTTGGTTAACTAGCGGGCACTTGGACAATGTAGGTTCCCTAGCGGGCATTTGGACTATATAGGTTACCTAGCGGGCACTTGGACTATGTAGGTTACCTAGCGGGCTCTTGGACTATCTAAGTTAACTAGCGGGCACTTTGATTATATAGGTTAACTAAAGGGCACTTGGACTATGTATGTTCCAGAGCGGGCAATTGGACTATGTAGGTTCCCTAGCGGGCACTTGGACGATCTAGCTTAACTAGCGGGTACTTGGAATATCTAGGTCAACTAGCGGTCCCTTGGACAATAGTTTAACTAGAGGGCACTTGGACTATTTAGGTTCCCTAGCGGGCATTTAGACTATATAGGTGACCTAGCGGGCACTTGGACTATGTAGGTTACCTAGCGGGCACTTGGACTATGTAGGTTACCTAGCGGGCACTTGGACTATGTTGGTTAACTAGCAGGCCCTTGGACTATCTAGGTTAGCTAACTGGCACTTGGACTATGTAGGTTAACTAGCAGACACTTGCACGATCTAGGTTAACTAGCGGACTCTTGCACTATGTAGGTTAACTAGCGGGCCAATTGACTATGTAGGTTAACTAGTGGGCACTTGGACAATCTAGGTTAACTAGAGGGCATTAGGACGATATAGGTTAATTAGCGGGCACTTGAATTATCTAGGTTACCTAGCAGGCACTTGGACTATGTAGGTTCCCTAGCGGTTCATTTGGACTATATAGATAACCTAGCGGGCACTTAGACTCTGTAGGTTACCTAGCGGGCACTTGAACTATCTACGTTACCTAGCGGGTTCTTGGAGTATGTAGGTTACCTAGCGGTCTGTTGGACAATCTAGGTTACCAAGCGGGCACTTGGACTATCTAGGTTAACTAACGGGCACTTGGACTATGTAGGTTCTCTAGCGGGCCCTTGGCCTATGTAAGTTCCCTAGCGGGCACTTGGACTATGTGGGTTTCCTGGCGGGCATTTGGACGATCTAGGTTACCTAACGGGCACTTGGACTATGTAGGTTCCCTAGCGGGCCCTTGGACTATGTAAGTTTCTCGCGGGCACTTGGACTATGTGGGTTTCCTGGCGGGCATTTGGACGATCTAGGTTACCTAACTGGCACTTGGACTATGTAGGTTCCCTAGCGGGCACTTGGATTATGTAGGTTCCCTATGGTGCACTTGGACTATGTAGGTTAACTAGAGGGCATTTGGACTATGTAGGTTACCTAGCGGGAACTTGGACTATGTAGGTTACCTAGCGGACACTTGGACTATATAGGTTACCGAGCAGGCCCTTGGACTATGTAGCTTACCTAGCAGGCACTTGGACTATCTAGGTTAACGAAATGGCACTTGGACTATGTAGGTTACCTAGCGGGCACTTGGATTATCTAGGTTAGCTAACAGGAACTTGAAATATCTAGATTACCTAGCGGGCACTTGGACTATGGAGGTTACCTTGCGGGCACTTGTACTATCTAGGTTACCTAACGGGAACTTGGATTATGTAGGTTAACTAGCATACACTTGGACGATCTAGGTTAACTAGCGGGAACTTGGAATATCTAGGTTAACTAGCGGGCCCTTGGACTATGTAGGTTAACTAGCAGGCACTTGGACTATGTAGGTTAACTAGCGGGCACTTGTACTATCTAGGTTAACTAGCTGACCTTGGACTATGTAGGTTAACTAGCGGGCACGTGAACTATCTAGGTTAATTAGAGGGCCCTTGTACAATGCAGGTTCCCTAGCGGGCATTTTGACTATGTAGGTTCCCTAGCGGGCACTTGGACTATATACTTTCCCTACGGGCACTTGGACTATCTAGGTTCCCTAACGTCACTTGGAATATGTAGGTTCCCTATCAGGCACTTGGACTATGTAGGTTCCTCAGCGGGCACTTGGACTATGTAGGTTCCCTATCGGGCATTGGACTATGTAGGTTAACTAGCAGGACCTTGGACTATCTAGGTTACCTAGCGGGCACTTGGACTATGTAGGTTAACTAGCGGACACTTGGACAATCTAGGTTACCTAGCGGGCACTTGAACTATGTACATAACCTAGCGGGCACTTGGACTATCTAGGTTACCTAGCGGGCACTTGGACTATGTACGTCCCCTAGCGGGCACTTGGACTATATAGGTTAACTAGAGGGCCCTTGGACTATGTAGGTTACCTAGCGGGCACTTGGACTATGTAGGTTAACTAGCGGACAATTGGCCGATCTAGGTTAACTAGCGGGTACTTGGACTATCTAGGTTAACTAGCGGGCACTTGGATTATCTAGGTTACCTAGCGGGAACTTGGACTATGTAGGTTCCCTAGCGGGCATTTGGACTATATAGATAACCTAGTGGACACTTAGACTCTGTAGGTTACCTAGCTGGCACTTGAACTATCTACGTTACCTAGCGGGTTCATGGAGTATGTAGGTTACCTAGAGGGCTGTTGGACTATCTAGGTTAACTAACGGGCACTTGGACTATGTAGGTTACATAGCGGGCCCTTGGCCTATGTAAGTTCCCTAGTGGGCACTTGGACTATTTGGGTTTCCTGGCGGGCATTTGGACTATCTAGGTTACTTAACGGGCACTTGGACTATGTAGGTTCCCTAGCGGGCACTTGGATTATGTAAGTTCCCTATCGGGCACGTGGACTATGTAGGTTAACTAGAGGGCATTTGGACTATGTAGGTTACCTAGCGGGCACTTGGACTATGTAGGTTCCCTATCGGGCACTTGGAAAATGTAGGTTAACTAGGGGGCACTAGGACTATGTAGGTTACCTAGAGGGCCCTTAGACTATCTAGGTTACCTAGCGGGCATTTGGACTATGTAGGCTCCCTAGCGGTCATTTGGACTATATAGATTACCTAGCGGGCACTTAGACTTTGTAGGTTACCTAGCGGGCACTAGAACTATCTATGTTACCTAGCGGGTACGTGGAGTATGTAGGTTACCTGCCGGGCTGTTGGAGTATCTAGGTTACCTAGCGGGCACTTGGACTATCTAGGTTAACTAACGGGCACTTGGACTATGTAGGTTCCCTAGCGGGCCCTTGGACTATGTAGATTAACTAGCGTGCATTTGGACTATGTAGGTTACCTAGCGGGCACTTGGACTATGTAGGTTCCCTATCGGGCACTTGGAGAATGTAGGTTAACTAGGGGGCACCAGGACAATATAGGTTACCTAGCGGGCCCTTGGACTATATAGGTTACCTAGGGTGAACCTGGACTATGTAGGTTAACTAGTGGGCACTTGAACTATCTAGGTTACCTAGCAGGCACTTGGACTATGTACGTTCCCTAGCGGGCACTTGGACTATCTAAGTTACCTAGCGGGCACTTGGACTATGTACGTTACCTAGCGGGCACTTGGACTATGTACGTTTCCTAGTGGGTACTTGGACTAGATAGGTTCCCTAGCGGGCACTTGGTCTATCTATGTTAACTCGCGAGCACTTGGACTATCTAGGTTAACTAACGGGCATATGGACTATTAGGGCCCCTAGCGGGCATTTTTTTCTATATTGGTTACCTAGTGGGCACTTGGACTATGTAGGTTAACGAACGGGCACTTGGACTATGTAGGTAACCTAGTGGTCACTTGAAATGTCTAGGTTACCTAGCGTGCACTTGGACTATGTAGGTTAACTAGCGGGCACTTGGACTAGCTAGGTTAACTAGAGGGCCCTTGGACGATGTTGGTTAACTAGCGGGCACTTGGACTATGTAGTTTAACTAGCGGGCCCTTGGACTATGTAGATTAACTAGCGGCACTTGGACTATCTACGTTAACTAGCGGGCCTTGGACTATGTAGATTCCCTAACGGGCACTTGGACTATGTATGTTCCAGAGCGGGCACTTGGACTATGTAGGTTCCCTAGTAGTCACTTGAACTATGTAGGTTCCAGAGCGGGCACTTAGACTATCTAGGTTCCCTAGCGGGCACTTGTACTATGTAGGTTAATTAGTGGACACTTGGACGATCTAGTTTAACTAGCGGGTACTTGGATTATGTAGGTTAACTAGCGGGCCCTTGAACTATGTAGATTAACTAGCGGGCACTTGGATTATGTAGGTTCCGTAGCGGGCACTTGGACTCTGTATGTTCCCTACGGACACTTGAACTACGTAAGTTAACTACCGGGCACTTGGACTATGTAGCTTAACTAGTGGGCCCTTGGACAATCTAGGTTACCTAGCGGGCACTTGGATTATGTAGGTTAACTACCGGGCACTTGCACTATCTAGGTTACCGAACGGGTATTTGGACTATGTAGGTAACCTAGCGGGCAATTGGACTATCTAGGTTAGGTAACGGGGACTTGAAATATCTAGGTTTCTTAGCGGGCACTTGGACGATCTAGGTTAACTAGAGGGCACTTGGACTATGTAGGTTTCTTAGCGGGTACTTGGACTATGTAGGTTAACTAGCGGGCCCTTGGACTATGTAGATTAACTAGCGGCACTTGGACTATCTACGTTAACTAGCGGGCCCTTGGACTATGTAGATTCCCTAGCGGGCATTTGGACTATATAGATAACCTAGCGGGCACTTAGACTTTGTAGGTTACCTAGCGGCACATGGACTATCTAGGTTACCTAGCTGGCACTTGAACTATCTACGTTATAGCGGGTTCTTGGAGTATGTAGGTTACCTAGAGGGCTGTTGGACTATCTAGGTTACCAAGCGGACACTTGGACTATCTAGGTTAACTAACGGACACTTGGACTGTGTAGGTTCCCTAGCGGGCCCTTGGACTATGTAAGTTCCCTAGCGGGCATTTGGAATATGTGGGTTTCCTGGCGGGCATTTGGACTATCTATGTTACCTAACGGGCACTTGGACTATGTAGGTTCCCTAGCGGGCACTTGGATTATGTAGGTTCCCTATCGGGCACTTGGACTATGTAGGTTAACTAGAGGGCACTTGGACTATGTAGGTTACCTAGCAGGCACGTGGACTATGTAGGTTCCCTATCGGGCACTTGGAAAATGTAGGTTAACTAGGGGGCACTAGGACTATGTAGGTTACCAAGCGGGCCCTTAGACTATCTAGGTTACCTAGCGAGCATTTGGACTATGTAGGCTCCCTAGCGGTCATTTGGACTATATAGAATACCTAGCGGGAACTTAGACTTTGTAGGGTACCTAGCGGGCACTTGGACTATCTAGGTTACCTAGCTGGCACTTGAACTATCTACGTTACCTAGCGGGTACTTGGAGTATGTAGGTTACCTACCGGGCTGTTGGAATATCTAGGTTACCATGCGGGCACTTGGACTATCTAGGTTAACTAACGGGCACTTGGACTATGTAGGTTCCCTAGCGGGCCCTTGGACTATGTAAGTTCCCTAGCGGGCACTTGGACTATGTGTGTTCCCTAGCGGGCATTTGGACTATCTAGGTTACCATGCGGGCACTTGGACTATCTAGGTTAACTAACGGGCACTTGGACTATGTAGGTTCCCTAGCGGGCCCTTGGACTATGTAAGTTCCCTAGCAGGCACTTGGACTATGTGGGTTCCCTAGCGGGCACTTGGACTATCTAGGTTACCTAGCGGGCACTTGGACTATGTACGTTCCCTAGCGGGCACTTGGATTATCTAGGTTACCTAGCGGGCACTTGGACTATGTACGTTACCTAGCGGGCACTTGGATTATGTACGTTTCCTAGCGGGTACTTGGACTATCTATGTTATCTAGCGGGCACTTGGACTATGTAGGTTCCCTATCGGGCACTTGGACTAGATAGGTTCCCTAGCGGGCACTTGGTCTATCTAGGTTAACTAGCGGGCACTTGGACTATCTATGTTAAGTAGCGAGCACTTGGACTATCTAGGTTAACTAGCGGGCATTTGGACTATTAGGGTCCCTAGCGGGCATTTGGACTATATTGGTTACCTAGCAGGCACTTGGAGTATGTAGGTAAACGAACGGGTACTTGGACTATGTAGGTAACCTAGTGTTCACTTGAACTGTCTAGGTTACCTAGCGGGCACTTGGAGTATGTAGGTTAACTTGAGGGCACTTGGACTACGTAGGTTAACTAGCGGGCCCTTGGACGGTGTAGGTTAACTAGCGGGCCCTTGGACTATGTAGGTTAACTAGCGGGCCCTGGGACTATGTAGGTTAACTAGCGGGCACTTGGACTATCTAGGTTACTTAGCGGGCACTTGGACTATGTATGTTCCCTAGCGGGCACTTGGGCTATCTACGTTACCTAGCGGGCACTTGGATTATGTAGGTTAACGAACGGGCACTTGGACTATGTAGGTAACCTAATGGTCACTTGGACTGTCTAGGTTACCTAGCGGGGACTTGGACTATGTAGGTTAACAAGCGGGCCCTGGGTCTATGTTGGTTAACTAGCAGGCCTTTGGACTATGTAAGTTAACTAGAGGGCACTTTGATGATCCTGGTTAACTAGCGGGCACTTGGACTATCTAGGTTAACTAGCGGGCACTTGGACTATCTAGGTTAACTAGCGGGCACTTGGACTATTAGGTTCCCTAGCGGGCATTTGGACTATATAGGTTACCTAGCGGGCACTTGGACTATGTAGGTTACCTAGCGGGCACTTGGA
The DNA here is from genome assembly GCF_050624435.1 of Tenrec ecaudatus. Classification (NCBI taxonomy): domain Eukaryota; kingdom Metazoa; phylum Chordata; class Mammalia; order Afrosoricida; family Tenrecidae; genus Tenrec; species Tenrec ecaudatus. The sequence continues at coordinate 102,721 of NW_027459591.1, forward strand.
CTATCTAGGTTAACTAGCGGGCACTTGGACTATGTAGGTTCCCTAGCGGGCATTTGGACTATGTAGGTTCCCTAGCGGGCACTTTGACTATGTAGTTTCCCTGAAGGGCACTTGGACTATCTAGGTTCCCTAGCGGGCACTTGGACTATGTAGGTTAACTAGCGGACAATTGGCCGATCTATGTTAACTAGCGGGTACTTGGGCTATCTAGGTTAACTAGCGGGCACTTGGATTATCTAGGTTACCTAGCGGGCACTTGGACTATGTAGGTTCCCTAGCGGGCATTTGGACTATATAGATAATCTAGCGGGCACTTAGACTCTGTAGGTTACCTAGCTGGCACTTAAACTATCTACGTTACCTAGCGGGTTCTTGGAGTATGTAGGTTACCTAGCGGGCTGTTGGACTATGTAGGTTACCAAGAGGGCACTTGGACTATCTAGGTTAACTAACGGGCACTTGGACTATGTAGGTTCCATAGCAGGCCCTTGGCCTATGTAAGTTCCCTAGCGGGCACTTGGACTATGTAAGTTCCCTATCGGGCACGTGGACTATGTAGGTTAACTAGAGGGCATTTGGACTATGTAGGTTACCTAGCGGGCACTTGGACTATGTAGGTTCCCTATCGGGCACTTGGAAAATGTAGGTTAACTAGGGGGCACTAGGACTATGTAGGTTACCTAGAGGGCCCTTAGACTATCTAGGTTACCTAGCGGGCATTTGGACTATGTAGGCTCCCTAGCGGTCATTTGGACTATATAGATTACCTAGCGGGCACTTAGACTTTGTAGGTTACCTAGCGGGCACTAGAACTATCTATGTTACCTAGCGGGTACGTGGAGTATGTAGGTTACCTACCGGGATGTTGGAGTATCTAGGTTACCTAGCGGGCACTTGGACTATCAAGGTTAACTAACGGGCACTTGGACTATGTAGGTTCCCTAGCGGGCCCTTGGACTATGTAGATTAACTAGCGTGCATTTGGACTATGTAGGTTACCTAGCGGGCACTTGGACTATGTAGGTTCCCTATCGGGCACTTGGAGAATGTAGGTTAACTAGGGGGCACCAGGACAATATAGGTTACCTAGCGGGCCCTTGGACTATATAGGTTACCTAGGGTGAACCTGGACTATGTAGGTTAACTAGTGGGCACTTGAACTATCTAGGTTACCTAGCAGGCACTTGGACTATGTACATTCCCTAGCGGGCACTTGGACTATCTAAGTTACCTAGCGGGCACTTGGACTATGTACGTTACCTAGCGGGCACTTGGACTATGTACGTTTCCTAGTGGGTACTTGGACTAGATAGGTTCCCTAGTGGGCACTTGGTCTATCTATGTTAACTCGCGAGCACTTGGACTATCAAGGTTAACTAGCGGGCATATGGACTATTAGGGCCCCTAGCGGGCATTTTTACTATATAGGTTACCTAGCGGGCACTTGGACTATGTAGGTTAACGAACGGGCACTTGGACTATGTAGGTAACCTAGTGGTCACTTGAAATGTCTAGGTTACCTAGCGTGCACTTGGACTATGTAGGTTAACTAGCGGGCACTTGGACTAGCTAGGTTAACTAGAGGGCCCTTGGGCGATGTAGGTTAACTAGCGGGCACTTGGAATATCTAGGTTAACTCGCGGGCCCTTGGACTATGTAGGTTACCTAGTGGGCACTTGGACGATCTAGGTTAACTAGCAGGGATTCGGACTATGTAGTTTAACTAGCAGGCCCTTGGACTATGTAGATTAACTAGCGGCACTTGGACTATCTACGTTAACTAGCGGGCCTTGGACTATGTAGATTCCCTAGCGGGCACTTGGACTATGTAGGTTAATTAGTGGACACTTGGACGATCTAGTTTAACTAGCGGGTACTTGGATTATGTAGGTTAACTAGCGGGCCCTTGAACTATGTGGATTAACTAGCGGGCACTTGGATTATGTAGGTTCCCTAGCGGGCACTTGGACTCTGTATGTTCCCTACGGACACTTGAACTACGTAAGTTAACTACCGAGCACTTGGATTATGTAGGTTAACTAGCGGGCCCTTGGACTATCTAGGTTACCTAGCGTGCACTTGGACTATGTAGGTTAACTACCGGGCACTTGCACTATCTAGGTTACCGAACGGGCATTTGGACTATGTAGGTAACCTAGCGGGCAATTGGACTATCTAGGTTAGGTAACGGGCACTTGGAATATCTAGGTTTCTTAGCGGGCACTTGGACGATCTAGGTTAACTAGAGGGCACTTGGACTATCTAGGTTAACTAGCGGGCACTTGGACTATGTAGGTTTCTTAGCGGGTACTTCGACTATGTAGGTTACCCTAACCCTAACCGTAAACCTAACCCTAAATCTAAATCTAACCCTAGCCCTAGGTCTTACCCTAACCCTAACCCTATGACTAACCCTAACGCTAAACCTCACCCTAACCCTAACCCTAGGTCTACCCCTAACCCTAATCTAACCCTAACCCTAACCCTAACCCTAAACCTAAGCCTAACCTTAATCTTAACCCTAGGTCTAACACTAACACTAACACTAACACTAACCCTAACCTTAGGTCTAACTCGAACCCCAACCCTAACCCTAGGTCTAAAACTAACCCTAACCCTAACTCTAACCCTAACCCTAGGTCTAACCCCAACCTTGCCCTAAACCTAACCCTCATCCTAGGTAACTAAACTTAACCCTAACCCTAGGTTTAAGACTAACCCAATCCTAACTATAGGTCTAAACCTAACCCTAACGTAAACCCTAGGTCTAACCCTAACCCTAACCCTTACCCTAACCCTAGGTCTAACCCTACACCTAACCCTCAGACTAACCCTAACCCTATTCAAACCCTATATCTAAACCTAACCCTATCCCAAACCCTAACTCTAAACCTAACCCTAACCTTAACCCTAACCCTATGTCTAACCCTAACCCTAAACCTAATCCTAATACTAGGTCTAACCCTGACCTTAACCCTAAACCTAGGGCTAATCCTAAACCTAACCCAGCCCCAAATACTAACCCTAGCCCTAATCCTAACTCTAGGATTAACCATAACCCTAACAGTAACCCTAACCCTAGGTATAACCCTTTCCCTAACCATAACCATAACCCAAACCCTAAGCCTAACCCTAACCCTAGGGCTAACCCTCACCCTCACCCTAACCCTAATCTAACCCTAACCCTATCTCTAACCCTAAAACTAACCCTAACCCTAACCCTAGGTCTAACACTAACCCTAACCCAGGTCTAAACCAAACCCTATCCCTAACACTAACTCTAACCCTAGGTCTAACCCTAACAATTACCCTAGGTCTACCCCTAATCGTAACCCTAAACCTAGGTCTAAACTAAACTAAACTTAACCCTAACCCCAACCATAACCTTAACCCTAACCCTAGGTCTAAACCTAATCCTAACCCTAACCCTAGGTCTAACTCTAACCCTAACCTTAACCCTAATCCTAACACTAAACCTAACCCTAACCCTAGGTCTAAACTTAACCCTAAACCTAATGCTAGGACTAACCCTAACCCTAAACCTTACTCCTAACCCTAGCCCTAAACCTAGGTCTTACCCTAACCCTAAACCTAACCGTAGGACTAAACCTAACCCTAACACTAAAACCTAGGTCTAACCCTAACTCTAACCTTAACCCTAACTCTAGGTCTAAACCTAACCCTAACCCCAACCCTAGGTCTAAGCCTAACCCTAAACTGACCCTAACACTAACCCTAACCCTAGGTTTAACCCTAACCCTAACCTAGATCTAACCCTAACCCTAATCCTAACCCTAACCCTAAAACTAACCCTAGGTCTAAACCTAACCCTAACCCTAGGTCTACCCCTAACCCTGAACCTAACCATGACCCTAACCCTAATCCTAACGCTAGGTCTAACCATAACCTTAACCTTAACCCTAATCCTAATCCTAGGTCTAATCCTAACCCTAACCCTAACTCTAACCATAACCCTCACCCTAGATCCAAACCTAACCCTAACCCTAATCTTAACTCTAGGTCTAAACCTAACCCTAACCCTCGCCCTTACCCTAGGTCTAACCCTAAACCTAACCCTAGGTCTAACTCTAAACCTAACAGTAATCCTAACCCTAACCCTAATCCTAATCCTAACCCTAGGTCTAAACTTAACCCTAAAACTAACCCTAGGTCTAACGCTAATCTTAACCATAACCCTAACCCTAAGTCTAACCATAAAACTAACCCTAAACCTAACCCTAACCCTAACCCTAACCTAGGTCTAACCCTAACACTAACCCTAGGTCTAAACATAACCCTAACATTGACCCTAACACTGACCCGTACCCTAACACTAAACCTAAACCTAACCCTAACCCTAATCCTAACACTAATCCCAGGTCTTACCCTAACCCTAACCCTACTCTAGCCCTAACCCTAACCCTAATCCTAGGTCTAACTCTAACCGTAACACTAACCCTAACCGTAACCCTAGGTCTGACCCTAACCCTAGGTCTAACCCTATCACTTACAGTAGGTCTACCCCTAACACTATCCCTAAACCTAGGTCTAACCTAAATTAACCCTAAGCCTAAACCTAACCCTATCCCAAACCCTAACCTTAACCCTAGGTCTAAACCTAACCCTAAACCTAACCCTAGGTCTAAATTTAACCCTAACCCTAACCCTAGGTCTAACCATAACCCTAACCCTAACCCTAGGTGTAACCATAACGCTAACACTTACCCTAACCCTAATCCTAAACCTAAACCGAACCCTAAACCTAGGTCTTACACTAACCCTAACCCTAACCATAACCCTAACCCTAACCCTAACAGTAGGTCTAACCCTAACCCTTGGTCTAACACTAAACCTAACCCCAAACCTAAAACTAGGTCTACCTCTAATCGTAACCCTAATCCTAAACCTAACCCTAACCCTAGGTATAACCCTAAACCTACCCCTAAATCTAACCTTAACCCTAGGTCTAACCCTAACCCTAAAGCTAACCCTACCCTAACACTAACACTAGGTCTAATCCTAATCCAAACCCTAAATCCAAACCCTACCCTAGGTCTAACCTTAACCCTAACCCTAACCCTAAGGTTAGGTATAACCCTAACCCTAACACTAAACCTAGGTCTAACACTAGCCCTAACCCTAACCTTAATGCCAAATGTAACCCTAACCTAGGTCAAATCCTATACCTAACCCTAACCCTATGTCTTACCCTAAAACTAACCCTAACCCTAAACCTAACTCTAAACCTAGGTCTAACCCTAACCCTAACCTTAATCCTAACCCTAATCCTAACCCTCACCCTAACAGTAACCCTAACCCTAACCCTAGGTATAACACTAACACTAACCCTAACCTTTACCCTAACACTAACCCTAGGTCTAAAGCTAACCCTAACCTTAACCCTAATCCTAACCCTAAACCTAACCCAAACCCTAACCCTAAACCTAGGTCTAAACTTAACCCTAACCCTAACGCTCGGTCTAACCCTAACCCTAAACCTAAACCTAACCCTAAGCCTAATCCTAACTCTAGATCTAACCCGAACCCTAACCCTACCCCTTAACCTAACCCTAAGCCTAGGTCTTACCCTAACCCTAACTTAACCGTTGGACTAAATCTAACCATAACTCTTAAACCTAGGTCTAACCCTAACCTTTACCCTAATCCTAACCCTAACCATAAACCTAAACTTAACCCTAACTCTAGGTCTAAACCTAACCCTAACCCTAAACCAAACCTTAGGTCTAAGCCTAACCTTAACCTAAACCTAACCCTAACAGTAACCCTAACCCTAGGTTTAACCCTAACCCTAACCCTAACCCTAAACCTAACCCTTACCTAGGTCTAATGCTAACCCTAACCCTAACCCTAATCCTAACCCTAACCCTAACCCTAGGTCTAAACCTAACCCTAACCGAACCCTAACCCTAACCCTAAACCTAACCCTAAACCTAAACCTGACCCTAACCCAAATCCTAACGCTAGCTCGAACACTAATCTTAACCTAAACCCTAAACCTAAGCCTAGGTCTAATCCTAACCCTAACCCTAACTCTAAGCCTAAACCTAACCCTAGGTCCATATCTATCCCTTACCCTAATCTTAACCCTAGATCTAACCCTAACCCTAACCCTCACCCTAACCTAGGTGTAACTCTAACCCTAACACTAATCCTAACGCTAACCCTAATCCTAATCCTAGGTCTAACCTTAACCCTAAACCTAACAATAACCTTAGGTCTAACCCTAATCTTAACCCTACCCGTAACCCTAAAACTAGGTCTAACCCTAACCCTACCCCTAACCATAACCCTAACCCTAAGCCTAGGTCTAACCCTAAACCTAACCCTACCCCTAACCCTAACCCTAGGTCTAAACCTAACCCTAAACTTAACCCTACCCCTAACCCTAACACTAACCCTAACCTAGGTCTAACGCTAACACTAACCCTAACCCTAACCCTAGGTCAAACCCTAAACCTAACCCTAGGTCTAAACATAACCCTATCCCTAACCATAACCATAACCCTAGATCTAACCATAACCCTAACACTGACCCTAACCCTAACCCCAACCCTAACCCTAAACCTAAACCTAACCCTAACCCTAATCCTAACACTAACCTTAGGTCTTATACTAACCGTTACCCTAACCCTAACCCTAGGTCTTACCCTAACCCTAACCCTAGATCTAACCCAAACCCTTACCCTTGAGCTACCCCTAACACTAACCCTAAACCTAGGTCTAACATAAATTAACCCTAACCCCAACCCTAACCCTAGGTCCAAACCTAACCCTAACCCTAACCCTTGGTCTAAATCTAACACTAACCCTAACCCTAGGTCTAAACCTAAACCTAACCCTAACTCTAACCCTAACGCTAACTCTAGGTCTAATCCTAAACCTAACCCTAACCGTAACCTTAGGTCTTACCCTAACCCTAACCCTAACCCTCATCCTAGATCTAAACCAAACCCTTACACTAGGTCTACCCCTAACACTAACCCTAAGCCTACGTCTAACCTAAATTAACCCTAACCCTAACCCGAACCCCAACCCTAACCTTAGGTCTAACCCGAACCCTAACCCTAATCTTAGGTCTAAATCTAACCCTAACCCTAACCCTAACCCTAGGTCTAACCATAAACCTAACCCTAACTCTAACCCTAAACCTAACGCTAACCCTAAGTCTAATCTTAAACCAAACCCTAACCCTAACCTTAACCCTAGGTCTAACCCTAAAAATAACCGTAACCCTAACCCTAACCTAGGTCTAACCCAAAACCTAACCCTAACCCTAATCCTAACCCTAAACTTAACCCTAAACCTAACCCTAACCCTATGTCTAACCCTAATACTAACCCTACCCTAACCCTAACCCTAGGCCTAACCCTAACCCTAACTCTAAACCTAACCCTAACCTAACCCTAACCCTAAACCTAGGTCTAACCATAATCCTAACACTTACCCTAACCATAATACTAAGCCTAACCCTAAACTTAACGCTAACCCTAACCCTAATCCTAACCTTATCCCTGGGACTTACACTAACCCTAACCCTAAACCCAACCCTAGGTCTTACCCTAACCCTAGCTATAATCCTAACCATAGGTCTAACCCAAAACCTAACCCTAACCCTAGGTCTAACCCTAACTGTAACCCTAAACGTAGGTCTAACCCTAACTCTAACCGTAATCTAAACCTAAACCTAACCCTAACCCTAGGTCTAAACCTAAACCTAACCCTAACCGTAACCCTAGGTCTAAATCTTACCCAAACCCTAACCCTAGGTGTAAGCCTAAACCTAAACCTAATCCTCACCCTACCCCTAGGTCTTACCCTAACCCTAACCCTAAACCTAACCCTAGGTCTTACCCTAATCCTAACCGTAACCATAACCCTAACTCTAGGTCTAACCCAAACCCTAACCCTTACCCTAGGTCTAACCCTATCCCTAACCATAATCTAAACTTAACCCTAAACCTATCCTTAACCCTAACCCATGGTCTAACCCTAACCCTAACCCTAACCCCACGTCTAAACCTAACCCTAAACCTAACCCTGACCCTAACCCAAATCCTAACGCTAGGTCTAACCATAACCTTAACCCTAACCCTAACCTAGGTCTAACCCTAACACTAACCCTAACTCTAACCCCAACCCTAAACCTTGGTCTAAACCTAACCCTAACCCTAACCCTAGGTCTAAATATATCCCTAACCATAACTGTAACCCTAGGTCTAACCCTAAACCTAACCCTAACTCTAACCCTAACCTTAACGCTAACCCTAGGTCTAATCGTAAACATAACCCTAACCCTAACCTTAACCCTAGATCTAACCCTAACCCTAACTGTACCCCCAACACTAACCCTAGGTCTAACCTAAACCTAACCCTAACCCTAACCCTAGGTCTAAATCTAACCCTAACCCTAACCCTAATCCTAACCCTAACCCCAACACTAACCCGAACCTTTACCCTAACCCTAAACCTCGGTCTAACCCTAAACCTAACCCTACCCCTAACCCTCACCATAATCCTAACACTAGGTCTAACCTAACCCTAACCAAAACCCTAACACTAACCTAAACCTAACCCTAATCTTAACCCTTACCCTAACACTAACCCTAACCCTAGGTCTAACCCTAACCCTAATTCTATCCCCAACACTAACACTATCCCTAACCCAAACCCTAACCTAACCCTAGCTCTAACCCAAAACCTAACTCTAACCGTAACCCTAGCTCTAAACCTAAACCTAACCCTAACCCTAGGTCTATCCCTAACCCTAACCTTAGCCCTAGGTCATACCCTAACCCTAAACCAAACCCTAACCTTAGGTCTAACCCTAAGTCTAAAACTAACCGTAACCCATAAAAACCCTAAACCTAGGACTAACCCTAACCCTAGGTCTAACCCGAACCCTAATCCTAACCTAACCCTGACCCTAACTCTAACCCTAACCCTAACCCTAGTTCTAACCCTAAACCTAACCCCAACCCTAACCATAACCATAACCATAACCATATGTCTAACTATTTCACTAACATAACCCAAACACTAACCCTATCCCTAACCCTAAACCTAACGCTAGGTCTAACCCAAACCCTAAATTTTTGGTTTAACCCTAACACTATCCCTTAGCCTAACTCTAAGCCTAACCCTAAACCTAGGTCTAGCCTAACCCTAAACCTAACTCTACCCCTAACCCTAACCCACACCCTCACCCTACCCTCACCCTAATATTAACCTTAACCCTATCCCTAACCCAAACACTAACCCTAAAAATAACCCTAACCTTAGTTCTAACCCTAACCCTAAACCTAACCTTAACCCTAGGTCTAAACCAAACTCTAACCCTAACCCTAACCCTAGATCTAACCCTAAACCAACCCTAACCATAACTCTAGGTCTAACACTAACCCTATCCCTAGGTCTAACCCTAAACCTAACCCTAACCCTAACCCTAACAATAGGTCTAATCCTAACCCTAACCCTATCCCTAACCCCAACCTTTAACCTACGTCTAACCCTAAACCTAACCCTAAGCCTAAACCTAAACCTAACCATAGGTCTAACGCTAAACCTAACACAAACACTAACCCTAACCCTAAACCTAACCCTAACCCTAGGTCTAAACCTAACCATAACCATAACCCTAACCCTAGGACTAAACCTAACTCTAACCCTATACCTAACGCTAGATCTAACCCTAACCCTAACCATAGGTCTAACGCTAACCATAACAATAACCCTAACCCTAGGTCTAACCCTAACCCTAAGCCTAACCCTAACATTAACTCTATGCCTTACCCTAGTTTTAATCCTAAATCTAACCCTAGGTTTAACCCTAACACTAACCCTAAGCCTAACTCTAATCCTAACCGTAACACTAGGTATAACCTAACCCTAAAATGAACCCTATCCCTCACCCTCACCCGAACACTGACCCTAACACTAACACTAGGTCTAACCCTAACCCTAGGTCTAACCCAAACCCTAACCCTAACACTAAACCTAACCCTAGGTCTAAATCTAACCCTAACCGTAACCCTAACACTAATCCTAACCCTAGGTCTAACCCTAACCCTATCAATAAAATAACCCTAACCCTAATGCTAATGCTAACCCTAACACTAGCCGTAGGTCTAACCCTAACCCTACCGCTAATCCTAACCCTAAACCCAACCCTCACCCTAATCCTAACGCTAGGTCTAACATTAACCCTTACCCTAACCCAAGGTCTAACACTAACCCTAATCCTAGGTTTAACTCTAACCTTAACATTTACCCTAAACCTAACCCTAACCCTAACCCAAACCCTAAACTTAAAAGTAGGTTTATCCCTAACACTAACCATAACACTAACCCTAATGCTAACTTTATCCCTAACCCTAATCCTAACCCTAACCCGAGGTCTAACCCTAAACCTAATACTACCACTAACCCTAAACCTAACCCCAACAATAACCCTCACACTAACCCTAACCCTAGGTCTAACCCTAATCCTAATCCTAACCAGAACCCTAGGCCTAACCCTAACCCTAAACCTACCCCTACCCCTAAGCCTAACACTAACCCTAACCCTCACACTAACCATAACCCTAAACCTAACCCAAAGCCTAGGTCTAACCCTTAACCTAACCCTCATCCTCATCCTAACCCTAGGTCAAACATTAACCCTTACCCTAATCCTAACCCTAACCTGAACCCTAGGTCTAACCCTAACCCTAAACCTAGGTTTAACTCTAACCCTAACCCTAACCCTAACTCTATACACAACCGTAGGTCTAACATTAACCCTAACCCTAACACTAAACCTAACCCTTACCTTATCCCTAATCCTAAACCTAGGTCTAACCCTAAACCTAATCCTAACCCTAAACCTTACCCCAAAATTAACCCTCACACTAACCCTAACCCTATGTCTAACCCTAACCCTAACCCTAATCCTAACCCTAAACCTAGGCCTAACCCTAAACCTACTCCTAACCCTAACACTAACTCTATCGCTAACCCTAACACTAACCCTAAACCTAACCATAGGTGTACCCCTAACCTAACCCTAACCCAAAGCCTTGGTCTAACCCTACACCTAACCCTAACACTAACCCTAGCACTAACCCTAAACCTGACCCTAAACCTAACCCTAACTCTTCACCTAACCTTAACCCTAACGCTAGGTCTAACCCTAACCCTAACCTTACCTAGATCTAACACTAAACCTAACCCTAACACCAAGGTCTAATCCTAACCCTAAACCTAGGTCTAACCGTAACCCTAGGTCTAACCTTAAAACCAACCCTCACACTAAATTTAGCCCTAACCCTAACACTAACCCTTGGTCTAATCCTAACCCAAGGTCTAACCCTAACCCTAACAATCCTAACCCTAACGCTAACCTTAACCCTAACCCTAGTTCTAACCCTAAACATAACCCTACCCCTACACCTAACTCTAACCCTCACCATAATCCTAACACTAGGTCTAACCCTAACACTAACCCTAATCCTAACCCTAATCATAACCGTAACCCTAAGACTAACCTTAATGCTAACCCTAGGTCTAACCCTAACCCTAATCCTAAGCCTAACCCTAGGCCCAAACCTAACCCTAAACCTACCCCTAACCTAACACTAAACCTAACCCTAACCCTTACCCTAACACTAACCCTAAACCTAAAGCTAACCGTAGGTCTAATCCTAACCTAATCCAAATCTAACCCAAAGCCTAGATGAAACCCTAAAACTAACCCTAACCCTAGCAATAACCCTAAATATTCACCTAACCGTAACCCTAAGTCTAACCCTAACCCTAGGTCTAACCCTAACCCTAAACCTAGGTCTAACCCTAACACTAGGTCTATCCTTAACCCTAACCTTAACCCTTAACCTAAACCTAGGTCTAACCCTAACCCTAGGTCTAAGCCTAAACCTAAACCTAGCTCTAACCCTACCCTAACGCTAGGTCTAACCGTAGCCCTACACTAACCCTAAACCTAAACCTAATTGCAAACCTAACACTAACTCTAAACCTAACGCTAACCCTAACCCTATACCTAGGTCGAACCCTAAACCTAACCCTATCCCTAAACCTAACCCCAATCTAACCCTAACCCTATTCTTAACCCTAACCCTAACCCTAACACTAGCTCTAACCCTAACCCTAACCCTAACACTAGGTCTTACCCTAACCCTAAGTCTAAGCCTAATTTTAAACCTATCCCTAAGCCTAGGTCTAAACCTAACCCTAAACCTAAACCTAACCCTAAACTTAGGTCTCACCCTAACCCTATCCTAGGTCTAACCCTAACACTAACCCTAACCTAGGGTCTAACCCTAAACATAACCCTAAGCCTAATCCTAACCGTAAGCGTTGGTCTAACCCTAACCCTAACCTAAAAACTGACACTAACCCTAACCCTGACCCTAAACCTAGATCTAATCCTAAACCTAACCCCAACCCTAACCCTAGGTCTAACCCTAACACTACCCCTAAACCTAACACTAAAATAAAGTCTAACCCTAACCCAAACTCTACCCCTAACCCGAACAATAACCCTAGGTCTAATCCTAACTCTAAGCCTAACACTAACCCAAACCCTCCTTCTAATGCTAACCCTAATCCAAGGTTTAACACTAACACTAACCCTAAGCCTAACGCTAATCCTCAACCTAACACTAGGTCTACGCTAACCGTAACCTAACCATAAACCTAACACTAACCCTATCCCTCACGCTTACCATCACCCTAACACTAACCCTAACACTAACACTTGGTCTAACCCTAACCCTAACCCTTGGTCTAAACCTAACCCTAATCCTAACACTAACCCGAACCCTTGGTCTAAACCTAACCCTAACCTTAACCCTAACCCTAATCCTAACCCTAGGTCTAACCTTAACCTAATTGTAACCCTAACACTAAACTTAACCTTAACTCTAGGTCAAACCCTAACCCTAACGCTAAACTTAAACCTAATCCTCACCATAACCCTAAACCTAGGTCTAACCCTAAACCTAACCCTAACCCTAACCATAGGTCTAACCGTAACTATAACCCTAACCCTAACCCTCATCCTAAACCTAACCCTAGGTCTAACCCTAACCCTAACCCTAACACTAGGTCTAATACTATACCTAACCCTAACCCTAACCATAACCCTAACACTAACCCTAAGCCTAAACCGAACAGTAGATCTAAACCTAACCCTAGGTCTAACCCTAAACCAAAGCCTAGGTATAACCCTAACCATAAACCTAAACTTAAACATAGGACGAACCCTAATCCTAACCTTAAAAATAACCCTCATCCTAACCCTAACCCTAAGTCTAACCCTAACTCTAGGACTAACCCTAACCGTAACCCTAAACCTAGGTCTAACCCTAACCCTAACCCTAACCCTAACAATAGGACTAGCCCTAATCCTAATCATAAACCTAACCCTCACCCTAACCCTAACACTAAGTCTAACCCTAAATCTAGGTCTAACACTAACCCTAACCCTAAACCTAGGTCTAACCCTAAACCTAAACCTAACCCTAGGTCTAACCCTAACCCTAAACTTAACCCAAGGCCTAACCTTAACCCTAGGTCTAATCCTAAACCTAACACTTGGTCTAACATTAACCCTAACCCTAAACCTAGGTCTAACCCTTGGTGTAACCTTAACCCTAACCCTAACCCGAAAGCTAAACCTAGGCCTAACCCCAACCCTAACCCTCGGTTTTACCATAAACCTACCCCTAACCCTAAACCTAGATCTAACCCTAACCCTAACCCTAAACATAACCCTTATCGTAAACCTAACCCTAATCCTAACGCTAACCCAAACCTAAACCTGACCCTAATTCTATACCTAACCCTAACCCTATTTGTAACCGTAACCCTAACCCTAGCTCTAACCCTAAGCCTAACCCTAACCATAGGTCTAACCGCAACCCTAGGCCTTACCCTAAGTCTAACCCAACCCTAACCCAAGGTCTAAACCTAACCCAAAACCTAACCCAACCCTAGGTCTAATCCTAACCCTAAGCCAAACCCTAACCCTAACCCTAGGTCTAACCCTAACCCTAACTTAACCCAAATCCTAACCCTAGTTCTAACCCTAACCTTAATCCAGGGTCTAATCCTAACGCTAACCTTAACACTAACATAAGGTTTAACCCTAACCCTAACCCTATCCCTCACCCTCACCCTCACCCTCACCCTAACACTAAACCTAACAGTAACCCTAGGTCTAACCCTAACCCTAGGTCTAATCCTAACCCTAAACCTAACGCTAACCCTAAACCTAGGTCTAACCCTAAACCTAATCCTAAACCTAGGTCTAACCCTAACCTTAAACCTAAATCTAACCCTAACCCTAGGACTAATCCTAACCCTACCACTAGATCTAACCCTAACCCTAAACCTAGGTCTATCCCTAACCCTATGTCTAACCTTAACCCTAACCCTAACCCTACCCCTAAACCTAACCCTAGGTCTAACCCTAACCCTAACCCTAACTCTAACACTAAACTTAATCCTAATCCTAACTCTAACCTTAACACTAACCCTAGGTCTAACTGAAACCCTATCCCTAGGTCTAACACTAAACCTAACCCAAACCCTAACCCTAAACCTAGGTTATCCCTAACCCTAACCCTAAATCTAACCCTGACCCTAGGTCTAACCTAAACCTAACCCTAAGCCTAACCCTAACCCTAACAGTAGGTTTAAACCTAACCCTAACCAAAACACTAACCCTACCCTAACCATAACCATAGGTCTAACCCTAATCCTAACCCTAAACCTTACCCTAACTCAAGGTCTAATCCTAACCCTAACACTAACCATAAACCTAAGATAAGGACTACATCTAAACCAAACCCTACCCCTAAATCGAAACCTAACCTTAGGTCTAATCCTAACCCTAAGTCTAAGTCTAACCCTAACACTAACTCTAACCCTTCACGTAACGCTAGGTCAACCCTAAACCTAGGTCTAACCCTAACCCTAACCATAAGACTAACACTAATCCTAACATTAAACCTAACCCTCACCCTAACCCTAACACTAAGTCTAAACCTAACTCTAGGTCTAACACTAACCCTAACACTAAACCTAGGTCTAAACCTAAACCTAACCCTAACCCTAGGTCTAACCCTAACCCTAAACTTAACCCAAGGTATAACCTTAACCCTAGGTCTAATCCTAACCCTAAGCCTAACGCTAACCCTAAACCTAGGTCTAACCCTAAACCTAATCCTAAACCTAGGTCTAACCCTAACCTTAAACCTAAGTCTAACCCTAACCCTAGGACTAATCCTAACCCTAACACTAGATCTAACCCTAACCCTAAACCTAGGTCTATCCCTAACCCTAGGTCTAACCTTAACCCTAACCCTACCCCTAAACCTAACCCTAGGTGTAACCCTAACCCTAACCCTAACTCTAACACTAAACTTAATCCTAATCCTAACTCTAACCTTAAAACTAACCCTAGGTCTAACTGAAACCCTATCCCTAGGTCTAACACTAAACCTAACCCAAACCGTAACCCTAAACCTAGGTTATCCCTAACCCTAACCCTAAATCTAACCCTGACCCTAGGTCTAACCTAAACCTAACCCTAAGCCTAACCCTAACCCTAACAGTAGGTTTAAACCTAACCCTAACCCAAACACTAACCCTACCCTAACCATAACCAGAGGTCTAACCCTAATCCTAACCCTAACCCTTACCCTAACTCAAGGTCTAATCCTAACCCTAACACTAACCGTAAAACTAAGATAAGGACTACATCTAAACCAAACCCTACCCCTAATTCGAAACCTAACCTTAGGTCTAATCCTAACCCTAAGTCTAAGCCTAACCCTAAACCTAACACTAACTTACCGTAACGATAGGTCTAACCCTAAACCTAGGTCTAACCCTAAACCTAACCCTAACCCTAACCATAGGTCTAACCCTAACTATAACCTTAACCCTAACCCTAACCCTCATCCTAAACCTAACCCTAGGTCTAACCCTAACCCTAACCCTAACACTAGGTCTAATACTATACCTAACCCTAACCCTAACCATAACCCTAACACTAACCCTAAGCCTAAACCGAACAGTAGATCTAAACCTACCCTAGGTCTAACCCTAAACCAAAGCCTAGGTCTAACCCTAACCATAAACCTAAACCTAACCATAGGATGAACCCTAATCCTAACCTTAAAACTAACCCTCATCCTAACCCTAACCCTAAGTCTAACCCTAACTCTAGGACTAACCCTAACCGTAACCCTAAACCTAGGTCTAACCCTAACCCTAACCCTAACCCTAACCCTAACAATAGGACTAACCCTAATCCTAATCTTAAACCTAACCCTCACCCTAACCCTAACACTAAGTCTAACCCTAAATCTAGGTCTAACACTAACCCTAAACCTAGTTCTAACCCTAAACCTAACCCTAACCCTAGGTCTAACCCTAACCCTAAACTTAACCCAAGGCCTAACCTTAACCCTAGGTCTAATCCTAAACCTAACACTTGGTCTAACATTAACCCTAACCCTAAACCTAGGTCTAACCCTTGGTGTAACCTTAACCCTAACCCTATCCCAAAAGTTAAACCTAGGCCTAATCCCAACCCTAACCCTCGGTTTTACCATAAACCTACCCCTAACCCTAAACCTAGATCTAACCCTAACCCTAAACCTAAACCCTAACCCTAAACATAACCCTTATCGTAAACCTAACCCTAATCCTAACGCTAACCCAAACCTAAACCTGACCCTAATTCTATACCTAACCCTAACCCTATTTGTAACCGTAACCCTAACCCTAGCTCTAACCCTAAGCCTAACCCTAACCATAGGTCTAACCGGAACCCTAGGCCTTACCCTAAGTCTAACCCAACCCTAACCCAAGGTCTAAACCTAACCCAAAACCTAACCCAACCCCAGGTCTAATCCTAACCCTAAGCCAAACCCTAACCCTAACCCTAGGTCTAACCCTAACCCTACCTTAACCCAAATCCTAATCCTAGTTCTAACCCTAACCTTAATCCAGGGTCTAATCCTAACGCTAACCTTAACACTAACATAAGGTTTAACCCTAACCCTAACCCTATCCCTCACCCTCACCCTCACCCTAACACTAAACCTAACAGAAACCCTAGGTCTAACCCTAACCCTAGGTCTAATCCTAACCCTAAGCCTAACGCTAACCCTAAACCTAGGTCTAACCGTAAACCTAATCCTAAACGTAGGTCTAACCCTAACCTTAAACCTAAGTCTAACCCTAACCCTAGGACTAATCCTAACCCTAACACTAGATCTAACCCTAACCCTAAACCTAGGTCTATCCCTAACCCTAGGTCTAACCTTAACCTTAACCCTACCCCTAAACCTAACCCTAGGTCTAACCCTAACCCTAACCCTAACTCTAACACTAAACTTAATCCTAATCCTAACTCTAACCTTAACACTAACCCTAGGTCTAAACCTAACCCTAAACCTAACCATAACACTAACCCTACGTCTAACTGAAACCCTATCCCTACGTCTAATACTGAACCTAAACCAAACCCTAACCCTAAACCTAGGTTATCCCTAACCCTAACCCTAAATCTAACCCTGACCCTAGGTCTAACCTAAACCTAACCCTAAGCCTAACCCTAACCCTAACAGTAGGTTTATTACCTAACCCTAACCCAAACACTAACCCTACCCTAACCATAACCATAGGTCTAACCCTAATCCTAACCCTAAACCTTACCCTAACTCAAGGTCTAATCCTAACCCTAACACTAACCGTAAAACTAAGATAAGGACTATATCTAAACCAAACCCTACCCCTCATTCGAAACCTAACCTTAGGTCTAATCCTAACCCTAAGTCTAAGCCTAACCCTAACCCTAACACTAACTCTAACCCTTACCGTAACGCTAGGCCTAACCCTAAACCTAGGTCTAACCCTAACCCTAACCATAAGACTAACACTAATCCTAACCTGAAACCTAACCCTCACCCTAACCCTAACACTAAGTCTAAACCTAACTCTAGGTCTAACACTAACCCTAACACTAAACCTAGGTCTAAACCTAAACCTAACCCTAACCCTAGGTCTAACCCTAACCCTAAACTTAACCCAAGGTATAACCTTAACCCTAGGTCTAATCCAAACCCTAAGCCTAACGCTAACCCTAAACCTAGGTCTAACCCTAAACCTAATCCTAAACCTAGGTCTAACCCTAACCTTAAACCTAAGTCTAACCCTAACCCTAGGACTTATCCTAACCCTAACACTAGATCTAACCTTAACCCTAACCCTAAACCTAGGTCTATTCCGAAACCTAACCCTAGGTCTAACCCTAACCCTAACTCTAACACTAAACTTAATCCTAATCCTAACTCTAACCTTAACACTAACCCTAGGTCTAAACCTAACCCAACCCTAGGTCTAATCCTAACCCTAAGCCAAACCCTAACCCTAACCCTAGGTCTAATCCTAAACCTAACACTTGGTCTAACATTAACCCTAACCCTAAACCTAGGTTTAACCTTAACCCTTGGTGTAACCTTAACCCTAACCCTAACTCAAAAGCTAAACCTAGGTCTAACCCTAACCCTAACCCTCGGTTTTACCATAAACCTAACCCTAACCCTAAACCTAGATCTAACCCTAACCCTAACACTAAACCTAACCCTAACCCTAAACATAACCCTAATCGTAAACCTAACCCTAACCCTAACGCTAACCGTAACCCTACCCCTAGGTCTAACCTTAACCCTAACCCTAACCCTAACCCAAACCTAAACCTAACCCTAATTCTATACCTAACCCTAACCCTATTTGTAACCGTAACCCTAACCCTAACCCTAGCTCCAACCCTAAGCCTAACCCTAACCATAGGTCTAACCCCAACCCTAGGCCTTACCTAAGTCTAACCCAACCCTAACCCAAGGTCTAAACCTAACCCAAAACCTAACCCAAACCTTAGGTCTAATCCTAACCCTAAACCAAACCCTAACCCTAGGTCTAACCCTAACTCTAAACTTAACCCAAATCCTAACCCTAGCTCTAACCCTAACCCTAACCATAACCATAACCTTAATCCAAGGTCTGACCCTAACGCTAACCCTAACACTAACATAAGGTTTAAGCCTAACCCTAACACTATCCCTCACCCTCACCCTAACACTAAACCTAACAGTAACCCTAGGTCTAACCCTAACCCAGGTCTAACCCTTACCCAAACCCTAACACTAACCCTAACCCTAGGTCTGAACATAAACCTAACTGTAACCCTAACCCTAAACCTAATCCAAACCCTAGGGCTAACCCTACCCCTAACAATAACCGTAACCCTAACGCTAACCCTAACGTAACCCTAGGTCTAAACCTAAACCTAACCCTACGTCTAACACTAACCCTAACCCTAAACCTCACCCTAATCCTAACTCTAGGTCTAACATTAACCCTTGCCCTAACACTCATCCTAGGTCTAACCCTAACCTTATTCTAGGTTTAACTCTAAACCTAACCCAAACCATAAACCTATTCCTAACCTTAACATTAACCCTAAACCTAAACCTTACCGTAGGTCTAACACTAACCCTAACCCTAACCTTATCCCTAACCCTAACCCTAATCCTAGGTCTAGCCCTAAACTTAACCCTATCCCTAACCCTAAACCTAACCCTATGTCTAAACCTAACCCTAACCCTAAACCTAGGTCTAACCTTGAACCTAAACCTAACCCTAGGTCTAACCCTAACCCTAACTTTAACCCTTAGTCTAACTCTAACACTAGGTCTAATCCTAAACCTAACACTACGTCTAACTCTAACCCTAAACCTAACCCTAAACCTAAACCTAGGTCTAACCATAACCCTATGTCTAACTTTAACCCTAACCCTAAACCTAACCCTAGGTCTAACCCTAACCCTAGGTCTAATCCTAACCCTTACACTAACCCTAACCCTAAACCTAAATCTAACTCTCTTCTTAACCCTAACCCTAAACCTAAACTTAACCCAACACCTAACCCTAACCCTAAACCTAAACCTGATCATAAACCTAACCCTAACCCTAAACCTAACTGTAACCCTAATCCTAACCCTATTCGTAACCCTCACCCTAACCCTAACCCTAGCTCTAGCCCTAACTCTAACCCTAAACCTAACCCTAAGTCTAATCCTAACCCAAAACCTAATCCTAACCCTTACCCTAACCCTATGTCTAACCCTAACTCTAACCCTAAATCTAATCCTAACCCAAAACCTAATCCTAACCCTTACCCTAACCCTAGGTCTAATGCTAACCCTATCCCTAGATCTAACCCTAAACCTAACCGTAGGTCTATCCCTAACCCTAGGTCTAACCTTAACCCTAACCCTAACCCTACCCCTAATCCTAACCCTAGCTCGAAACCTAACCCTAACCCTAAGTCTAACTCTAGGTCTAACCCTAACTCTAACCCTAAACCTAACCCAAAGTCTAAACCTAACCCTAAAACTAACCCTAACCTAATTCTAGGTCTAAACCTAACACTATCCCTAGGTGTAACACTAACCCTAACCCTAGGTCTATCCCTAACCCTAACCATAGGTCTAACCCTAACACTAACACAAACACTAATCCTAAACATAACCCTAACCTTAACTCTAGGTCTAACCCTAAACATAATCCTAACCCAAACACTAAGATAACCAATAACCCTAATACAAACCCTGCCCCTAATGCGAAAACGAACCCTAGGTCTAATCCTAACCCTAAGCCTAACCCTAACCCTAACCCTAACCCTAACCCTAAACCTAACCCTAACCCTACGTCTAATCCTAACCCTAACCCTAGGTCTAACCCTAATCCTAACCATAACCCTAACCCGAACCCTAGGTCTAACCCTAATCCTAACACTAAGATAAGGTTTAACCCTAACCCTAACCCTATCCTTCACCCTCACCCTCACGCTAACACTAAACCTAACACTAACCCTAGGTCTAACCCTAACCCTACGTGTAACCCTAACCCTAACCTTAACACTAACCCTAACCCTAGGACTAAACCAAACCCAAAACTTAACCTTAACTCTAACACTAGGCCTAACACTAAACCTAACCCTAACACTAATACTAACACTAACACTAAACCTAAGCCTAAACCGAACAGTAGGTCTAACCCTAAACCTTACCCTAACCCTAACCGTACCACTAGGACTAATTCTAAACCTAACCCTAACCCTCATCCTAACCCCAACCCTAAACCTAAGTCTAACCTTAACCCTAGGTCTAACCCTAAGCCTAACGCTAACCCTAAACCTAGGTCTAACCCTAAACCTAATCCTAACCCTAGGTCTAACCCTAACCATAATCTTAACCCTAAGTCTAACCCTAACCCTAGGACTAATCCTAACCCTAACACTAGGTCTAAACCTAAACCTAAACCTAGGTCTATCCCTAACCCTAGGTCTAACCTTAACCCTAACCCTAACCCTAATCTTAGGTCTAACCCTAGATCTAACCCTAACCCTAATCCTAGGTCTAACCTTAACCATAACCCTAACTCTAACACTAAACTTAATCTTAACCATATCGTAAACTAACCCTAACACTAACGCTAACCCTAAACCTAGCCCTAGGTCTAACCCTAACCCTAAGCCTAAACCTAACCCTAACCCTAACCCTAACCCTAACACTAACCCTAACCCTCACCCTAAACCCCAACCCTAACCCTAGGTCTAACCCTAATCCTATGTCTAACCCTAACCCTAACCTTAACACTAACCCTAACCCCGGGACTAAACCAAACCCTAACCTTAACCTTAACCCTAACACTAGGTCTAACACTAAACCTAACCATAACACGAATACTAACACTAAAACGAAACCTAAGCCTTAACCGAACAGTAGGTCTAACCCTAAACCTTACCCTAACCCTAACCTTACCACCAGGACTAATTCTAACCCTAACCCTCACCCTAAACCCCAACCCTAAACCTAAGTCTAAACCTAACCCTAGGTCTAACCCTAACCCTAACCCTATCCTTCACCCTCACCCTCACCCTAACACTAAACCTAACACTAACCCTAGGTCTAAACCTAACCCTACGTCTAACCCTAACCCTAACCTTAACACTAACCCTAACCCTAGGACTAAACCTAACCCAAAACTTAACCTTAACTCTAACACTAGGTCTAACACTTAACCTAACCCTAACACTAATACTAACACTAACACTAACCCTAAGTCTAAACCGAACAGTAGGTCTAACCCTAAACCTTACCCTAACCCTAACCTTACCACTAGGACTAACTCTAACCCTAACCCTAACCCTAACCCTCACCCTAACACCATCCCTAAACCTAAGTCTAACCCTAACCCTAGGTCTAACCCTAACCCTAAGCCTAATGCTAACCCTAAACCTAGGTCTAACCCTAAACCTAATCCCAACCCTAGGTCTAACCCTAACCCTAACCTTAACCCTAAGTCTAACCCTAACCCTAGGACTAATCCTAACCCTAACACTAGGTCTAACCCTAACCCTAACCCTATCCTTCACCTTCACCCTCACCCTAACACTAAACCTAACACTAACCCTAGGTCTAAACCTAACCCTACGTCTAACCCTAAGCCTAATCTTAACACTAACCCTAACCCCGGGACTAAACCAAACCCTAAACTTAACCTTAACCCTAACACTAGGTCTAACACTAAACCTAACCCTAACACTAATACTAACACTAACACTAAACCTAAGCCTAAACCAAACAGTAGGTCTAACCCTAAATCTTACCCTAACCCTAACCTTACCACCAGGACTAATTCTAACCCTAACCCTCACCCTAAACCCCAACCCTAAACCTAAGTCTAAACCTAACCCTAGTTCTAACCCTAACCCTAAGCCTAACTCTAACACTAAACCTAGGTCTAACCTTAAACCTAATCCTAACCCTAGGTCTAACCCTAACCCTAACCTTAACCCAAAGTCTAACCCTAACCCTAGGACTAATCCTAACCGAACACTAGGTCTAACCCTAACCCTAACCCTATCCTTCACCCTCACCCTCACCCTAACACTAAACCTAACACTAACCCTAGATCTAAACCTAACCCTACGTCTAACCCTAACCCTAACCTTAACACTAACCCTAACCCTAGGACTAAACCAAACCCTAACTGTAACCGTAACCCGAACCCTAATCCTAACCTTAGGTCTAACCCTAAACCTAACCCTAAGTCAAACCCTAAACCTAACCAAACCACTAACCCTATACCTAACCCCAAAAATAACCCTCACATTAACACTAACCCTAAACCTAACCCTAGGTCTAACCCTAACCCTAGGACTAAACCAAACCCTAAACTTAACCTTAACCCTAACACTAGGTCTAACACTAAACCTAACCCTAACACTAACACTAAAACTAACCCTAAGCCTAAACCGAACAGTAGGTCTAACCCTAACCCTAACCTTCACCCTAAGTCTAACCCTAGGACTAATCCTAACCCTAACACTAAGTCTAACCCTAACCCTAAACTTAACCCGAGGTGTAACCTTAACCCTAGGTCTAATCCTAAACCTAACACTTGGTCTAATATTAACCCTAAACTTAAACCTAGGTCTAACCCTAACCCTTGGTCTAACCTTAGCCCTAACACAAAAGCTAAACCTAGGTCTAACCCTAACCCTAATCCTCGGTTTAACCATAAACCTAACCCTAACCCTAAACCTAGATCTAACGCTAACCCTAACCCTAAACCTAACCCTAAACCTAAACATAACCCTAATCGTAAACCTAACCGTAACCCTAACCCTAACGCTAACCGTAACCCTAGCCCTAGGTCTAACCCTAATCCTAAACCTATCCCTAACCCTAACCCAAACTCTAAACCTATCCCTAACCCTATTCCTAGCCCTACGACTAAACCTACCCTAGCTCTAACCCTAACCCTAACCCTAACCCCAACCCTAACCCTTGGTCTAACCCTAACCCTAGGTCTAACCCTAACCCTAAACCTAACTGTAACTCTATCCCTAAACCTAACCCTATGTCTATCCCTAACCCTATCCCTAGGTCTAACCCTAACCCTAACAATAACCCTAAACCAAAACCTAGGTCTAACCCTAAACCTTGGTCTACCCCTAACACTAACCCTAAACCTAACCCTAATGCTAACCCTAACTCTAACCCTAGGTCTAACCCTAAACCTCACCCTAAGCCTAACTCAAAACCTAACCGTAGGTCTAACCCTAACCCTAACCCAAACACTAACCCTAACCCTAACCCTAGGTGTAAACCTAACCCTAACCATAACCCTAACCCTAACACTAAGATAAGGACTAACCCTAACCCAAAACCTACCCCTAATTTGAACCCTAAACCTAGGTCTAATCCTAACCCTAAACCTAACACTAACCCTAATCTTAACCCTAGGTCTAACCCTAACCTTAACCCTAGGTCTAACCCTAACCCTAATCCTAGGTTTAACCCTAACACTAACCGTAAACCGAACAGTAATCCTAACCCTATCACTAGGTCTACCCTAACCCTAATCCTCACCCTACCCATAACCCTAACCCTATTCCTCACCCTCACCCTCACCCTAACACTAACCCTAACACGAACCCTATGTCTAACCCTAACCCTAGGTTTAAACCAACCTTAACCCTAACACTAACCCTAACCCTAGGTCTAAACTTAACTGTAACCCCAACCCTAATCCTATCCCTAGTTCTAACCCTAACCCTAACCCTAACCCTATCCCTAAACCAAACCCTAGGTCTAACCCTAACCCTAATCTTAATGCTAAACCTAACCCTAACCCAATCCTCACCCTAACCCTACCCCTAGGTCAAACCCTAAACCTAACCCAAACCGTAAGCCTAACCCTAAGCCTAAGGCTAAATCTAACCCTAACCCTAACCATAGGTCTAACCCAACCCTAACACTTACCCTAACCCTAACCCTAGGTCTAACCCTAACCCTAACCCCAAGCCTAGGACTAACCCTAACCATAACCATAACCCTAACCCTAGGTCTAACCCTAACCCTAAGCCTAACCCTAACCTAACCCTAACCCTAACCCTAGTTCTAACACTAACACTAATCCTAGGTTTAACTCTAACCCTAACCCTACGTGTAATCATAATCCTAAACTTAACCCTAGGTCTAACCCTAACCCTAAACCTACCCCTAAGCCTAACATTAACCCCAACCCTCACCCTCACCCTAACCCTAACCCTAACCCTAACCCTAACCCTAACCCTAGGTCTAACCTAAACTCTTGGTCTAACCCTAAACCTAACCCTAACACTAACCCTAACCCTAAACCTAGGTATAACCCTAAACCTAACCCTAACCTTAGTTCTAACCCTAAAACTAACACCCAACCATAACCCTAAACCTAAATCTAACCCTAATCGGAAAACCTAACCCCTAACCCTAACCCTAAATAAGCTGTGCCATCAGGTCCTTATTTTTTCTCCTTCCTCCTCGCTCTCCCCTCCCTCATGAACCTTTGATAATTTATAAATTATTATTTTGTCATATCTCCCCCTGTCCAACGTATGGTTCATATGCTTAATAAGAATATACATACTCACTGCCAGGCAGTCAATTCTACACATAGTAACCCTATAGGACAGAGTAGAACTGCTACTTAGAGTTTCTGAGATTGTAAATCTTTCCAGAAGTAAACAAGCTGATATTTCTCCTGTGCAGTGGTTGGTGGTTGGCAACTCCATGTTTTATTTGATGGGCCTCTAGGGTCCAGGGTGTGGCTAGTTGTAGATGACAGGAAACAAAGGAAAGAATCCCAAAATCATGATTGGCCACAAATCAATTCATCAGTGTCAGAGGTGAGACTACCAAAATGGGGGGCAGATGATAATTGGGATAAATACACAATTGTAGATTAGAAAAGTTTAATGATTAGTTCTGAGGCTCTGTAACCACCTGGATATTTGATGGTTGGGGTATAATTCATGACCTTTCAGCCTGGTATCTCAACTTCTAGGTGATCTGTAAATGATTAAGGACATCCTAGACACATTCTCTGAGGGGAGGACTGCTCTTTCCTAGGCTGTCTGGAGTTGCAATCTTCTTTCAAACCCACTGTGGTTAAGGATTAAGCCACCATCTTGCTGTTTAATAGTCAAAATGAATTCAAATGGTGTGTGAATGTGTGCCAAGATTCAAAATAAGGTAGAATTCCTAATATAAGCTGCTAACTAACTACCATTGAGTCAATTCTGACTCAAACTACAGTCTTCCACAAATCAATTACTTTAAAATTTAAATACCTGGTAGATTGAAGAGATGAGTACTTTTTAGTCTAAAAAGTAATAACAAGAAAAGAAAATCTACAATGCTTAGCTAATTAAAATAAGGAAAACTGAAAAGTTCCTGAAATTTTTATTAGTTTTTTTGGGAGAATTATTTTCCATTACAATTTGAAAGTGTAATGGAAATATAAAATGAATATAAAACATTATTTAAACTACATTACCAATATGTGAATGATATATTTAATCTCTTTAGCCTCAGGTTTCATATTTGAAGTCTTTAGGGGGAAAAAGTTTCCATTGACCGTCAAATAAGACAGAGTTTGGCATAATGTTAATTATGCTTCTATTAAAAACACTAAATTTAGCAAATAGTAAAAAATTATGGCAACTATTTCTTCACTTGGTACTGTTAGTTGAAATTATGAATGTTTCAAAGAAAGTATATATAATTCACAATTTATTTAATTATAAATTTCATTAAGTATTTAAAGGTAACTTGAAGTCAATTCTAACCTTATAAAGGTTACATTAGAGAAAACATCAAGAAGTTTATGTAATTTTCTCAACTGGATGGTATAGTTTTATCCCCACATCATCCCTCAAATACTCTTCCCTCCAATCTCCACCACTGTGTATGCATTTTAAAAATTAAACTAATGTAATAGTTATCTATATTAATGAAGTGATGCTTCTCGAAATCGTTTGTCATTGTACTATCTCCAATTTTGCTTTGACTGCTCACCAATGTATTACAGATATATTATTTTTTTACTAACTTGGTTTAACAATATCTTCCATCTAGTTAGAGATTGAGATTATTTACATGTAATGTAACTATAGATATGGCGTGTTACAAGAAAGGACCGGAGGCTTCAGGTTGCTCATTTCTTGGTTTTTGTCATGCTCGCAAGAAAGTGTTCCAACAAGAGATAGGCATACATTTCATATGGAGTGAATTAGTTTATTTAAGGATTATGTCCAACAAGATTGTGCAAATGGGCATCCAGTTAACCTGAGAGCCCAGCTGGATGGAAAATCAGATTTTTATACTGCTGATGGCTGACCTTCTGCTATTGGCATACATTTACTTTATAATTTCCTTTTACAGATGTTGTGCACGCCCAGGCCCCACATGGCTGTATTTTGCATTCACTTCTCAGTACAATCCTTGCTTCTCTGTGTAGAGAATTCCTTCTTTTTAAAAATATATTGATAAAGGAAATATGCCTTCTCTGTTCTTCACTTCTATCTGTACCAGTAATTCCTTCCATGGTTACCCCTCCCCACCTTTCTCCATTTGTGGCAGTTATGTAATCTGTCTACTTGAGGAGGGAATGGAGTCTAGCCTGTTAATCAGGCCACAGCTTGATGACATCATATGGAAGCATGACAGAGATAATTAGCTCACTGGAGGCCAGCCACACTCTCTCTGCTACACATTCCTGTTGACAAGCCATATGGAGCTGAGCTGATGGAACCAGAGCCCTGAAACTGGAGGAACCACACTAGCACTGAGATGCTTTACTGACACTGGATCCAGAAGGCTTTCCACCCACTGGCCTGTGATCTTCCTGCATTCAGCATCATTGCATTGTTGCATGAGCCTGAAAAGGAATTTAAAGACTGGTTATCAGACATATGGGCTAATCCCAGACTTGTGGACTTGATCTGGACTTGGCTGGTGTGTTTTCTTAATATACAATTACTCTATAAATGAAGGTTTTTCTTGTACACATATGAGTGTCTATGAATTTGTTTCTCTAGTCAACCCAGCCTAACATACCATCTATATTGCTTTTCTAACAATAGTGTCAAATGTACTGTTTTACTATTTAATTTCTTCTTTTTTCTGCATTCTTCTTTTCTTACCTCTTTCTTCTTCTTTTAAGGACTATAGGAACCCTCGTGGTGTGGTTATATGTTGAGATGTGTTCCACTTGGTTGGCAGTTTGAAACTAGCAGCATCTCCTCTGGAGAAAGACTGGGTTTTCTACTCTCATAAACAGTTACAGTCTCAGAAACCCACAGGAGATTGAAATAAGTTAGCATTGACTCCAATGGCAGTGAAAAAGTTTGGTTTAAGGATTATAATTAAATTTTCGGGGGATTAGGCCACAGACATCTTTCACAGGCCATTGTTCTATAACTCTCTGAGTTTCATCTGCTATTTTTACATAGATTCTTTGTGACTCATTTGTTGAAGTTAATGGTTTAAAGAAAAGGCTATGCATATTAAGTTTATTCTGGATTCTTTAAATATATAAGTCTTTTGCAGCTGCATGTTTTCTCTCTACATTACCAATGACCTTCTTGAAGTAATAGTTTTTAATAAATGAAATATGTAATGGCAATAATAAGGGTGATTCTGGTAGTAGTAATGATGATAAGTGTTTAATTAAATGTTTATATTTCATGAATGGTAGCAAGTTTTGTGGAGTAAATAATCATAGCATATGGATTATATGATGAAGAGTTCAGCATCAAGATTAGAGGAAGGCTCAATAACAACCTATGCTATATAGATGACACATTTTTCTTGGTGAAAGTGAGGACTTGAAGCCTTTACTGAAGATCACAGGCTATAGCCTTCAGTATGGATTAGAACTCAATGTAAAGAAACCCCAGATCCTCACATGGACCAGTAGGTACATCATGGTAAATTGAGAAAAGACTGAAGTTGTCAATGATTTTCTCTTATTTGTTTCCACAATCAAAGTTAATGGCAGCAGCATTCAAGAGATAAAAAGACACATTGTATTGGGTAACTGGTTAGCTCAGCACAACACCTCGTCAAACATTCTTATAGGACAGACTTTTGAGCCTTCATTCTCTTCCTGTTCAGAATTCCAACTCAGTCCAGCATTATACCCTATAGCTTGAATGTTTCTATCTACAGTGAAGTTCCTACACTAGTCATATCTCACTTCTAACTCAGGTCATTCATCTTGCAATCATTCTAGCTATGACCTAGAGAGTATAAAATAATTTGAATAATTAATAATTAGAAAATAAAGTAAACTTTTTGGACCATGCTCGGCTATGAAACCATAATCTAGTACCCTTATTTTGTAGATAACCCAGGCTTATGTTTCTGCTCATATAATGGGCAAAATTATTGGTTTGGTTTGTTCTTGCTTGAAAATCACTTGAATATTCTGCCTAGTGTTAGATTTTCTTCAGATAACATGTACCAAGATATCCCCAAAGTTCATGCCACTTCATTATGTCTTGATATAGGGTGCTTTGTAGCTTGTGCAGTTGTTCACATGTAGCTCAAGAAGCAGGTACACAACATCCTTCAGAGGCCCCACCAGAAGGATTTGATGCGAAACCCCTCTAAGTGAACTGAGCTTTGCCTCAAACTCACTGGTAGCTCTGGTGAGAAGAAGCCACAGGGAGATGGTTGATAATATTCTCTAACATAAAATTACAATGATGTATCTCAAGTGATATATATATATGAATTTGTTCCCTCAAATTTAATCCTAGCCCCAATCTAAGAATAATTTGTTTTTATGACATGGCCCTGTTTGATGCTCACCTTCGTGAAGTTATGGATACTATAGCAAAGTGTGGTGAAGAAACTAGATTATACTGGGCTATCAGAAAGAAAAATGTCTGAGGTCTTAAAGGCATCTAAGCAGTCATCTAAATGAGGCATCAACTAAGTCCACATGGAAGAAACATGTGTGATCTAAATCCTGTGTTATCTAAAGTTTTTAAATAATATAATCCAAACATGAAGGAGGGATCAGAGCTTGAATTAAGATCACCTAGTTTGCAAAATTCTATGGATGACAGTGGGAGCACAAAATCCATTTTCAGGGTATATGCATAAATCAAGCTTCTAATAATCTGTTCTGAATATTGTTGAGGGACTTGAATAACTTTATTATCAGACAGAGAGCATTTTAAAGTGGATTATTGTATATTTAGTCAAGCTAAAATATAACATATTACCATTTGATCTCCTTTTGTCAAATCTTACAGTTGTTTCAGGGTGTTGTTTTTGTTAATTACAATGAGTACAAGAAAGAAGAAAATGTTCTAGAATTTATTGTGGTAATTTTTTTATGTAATTAAACTACTGAAATTCATATGTAGATTATGTGCCTATAGAACTGTTTTTAAAAAGAAATAGAAGCAAAACCATATCGTAAAATTAAATAAATACAATTTAAAAGAAGCAAGCAAATTAATTAATATGTCCCCTCATTTGGCAGAGCTTTATTGAAAAGAGAGAAGTGTTGTAGAAATTCATTTGGGTATTGCATTTTAATTCAGGCATATAAAAATATTCCAACAGATAACCTTGGCCAATCATTGATTTCCTGCGTAAAAAAATATCAACTTAAAAGCTATGTAGACAAATGTTTCCTAAATTTGCAGAGTAGCAATGCATGTTGACAGACTCCCATTTACCATTGATCAGAAGTGGCAGGAAGTGTTTCTGTGAGGCCTACTCTTCTCTTGAATAGTCGATTTATCCTGGACGCTGAAGCAAATCAGCTAACCAAACCTCTTACCTCGCTTCTTCTGGGGGACCTCCTTGGATAGCAGACCTCGTTAGTATCTTGGCGCAGTTATTCTCAGTAGCTAACTACACTTTTTTGCCATTTTATTCTTTCTCCTTGTTTTCTGTCTCCTTCTCTAGTGCCATTCCCCCATGTGCACACAGGCCCATACAATACAACCAAAGGA
This sequence comes from Tenrec ecaudatus, assembly GCF_050624435.1. Taxonomy (NCBI): domain Eukaryota; kingdom Metazoa; phylum Chordata; class Mammalia; order Afrosoricida; family Tenrecidae; genus Tenrec; species Tenrec ecaudatus. The sequence continues at coordinate 133,685 of NW_027459591.1, forward strand.
GCAGAAATCCTGGCCCACAGGGCAATTTTGTTTCTTACTGGTAGTTGTACTCGTAATAGTTAGATGATTTTATGTGAACTGGGTACTTCTGGCAAAGGATGGAGTCAAACTGTATATCAGATCATAGCTTTGTGTTACATAGTTCAAAGTGTGGCCTTCTCATAAAAAGGATACTGGGAACCCCCTACTCACTCTGCGACTCTGCCTCCTGCTTTCTGGGACCCTGTTGGCCACTCAGAGTTGCCAGTGCACTGCCATGTTTCCACATACCTTGAATCCCCACAACTGTATACCCAGTGACCTGTGATCTTCCTGAATTCTGCAGCACTGCATGTGGCTAAGAGAGTCTTAAGAGGAACTTATGGACCAGTATTAGCCTTATGGATTTGAGTTGAAATGGGCTTGGATGATTTCTTTATATATAATTACTTCTTGATATGAAACTCTTATAAATATATGAGTGTCACTGGATTTATTTCCCTAGTCAACATGACCTAACACAACTTTATTTATTTAGTATTTATACTTCTATGATTTTTTATACTAGTAGCCTCTCACTTCCTTTTCTAGTAAGATCCCACCATCCTGAGAATATGCATTTCTCCCAGGCAAAAACAGATAGGCTTTTGGTTTTGAACATACTTTCTTTTCCCATTTTCCTCCTTGTAGAGAGGAATACACTCTTGTTGCCATAGCAACAGAGTTACAACACCCACAAGCAAACCACTCCCTGTTTTTTGTCTCTGTTTTCTCTTCTTCTCTATAATGCAAATTTCTTGCCCCTCTTTTACTCCTTGTCTTTTGCTTTCCATAACATCTCAAAGGAGAACAAAATAACTGTTCAAGAAGGCGAGAGAACACCAAATAAGATAGACCCCCAAGGAAAAATAGCATGATATGTAATAGTCACACTCCCAATTTCAAGGGAAAGGAGAGAATCCCGAGGGAAGCTATAAACAAACAAACAAACAAAAAACAAAAGATACACCAATAAGACTAAGCTAAGACTTTTCAGCACAAACTATGTGGGCAAGATGACATGGAGTGACATAAGAATTCTGAGCAATAACAACAAAACAAATAACAGCAACCAAAAACCCGTCACCCAAGAAACCTATACACAGAAAAATCATGAGGAAGAAATATATTCCAAGACATAGAAATGAATGAAAACAAAGAACTTTTTACAAAAAATATTAGCTAGATAACTAATAACAAAGAGGACAACCCTGTGAGCATTTCACAGAAACCACCACCCATAAAGTAATATAATTAAAGTGGTACTCAAAATAACACAGAATAGAGGGGAACAAAGGCACAAATAAAACCACAAAAAAGTAAATGAAACCAAATGCACCAAAATCACAGCAAAAAATACAAATATATCAATAGTGACACTAATGTAATGGATTAAATGCAGCAATGAAAAGACTGAGAGGAGCAGAATGGATTATAAAAACAGATCCTTCTTAATTCTGCCTATAACAGACAAAACTTAAACGGAGTAACAAAAATAGAGTAAGAATCCAAAGCTAGGAGAAAAAAAATCTACTCAGCCAATAGCAGCCATAACAAGGTAAGAGTAGAAAACATATTTAAAGGTGAATAACAATAAAAGACAAGAATGGGCACTACATAATGGATAAAGGAAAAATACATCAGGAATATATAACCTTTATAATAATATGTGTATCTAATGAAAGGCTCTCAAAATTCATTAATACAATTCTCAAAAATTTGAAAACATAGCAAAGATATATAATTGGAAACTACAACATACCATACTAAAAGATAGATAATCAGGAAATAAACTTAATAAAGAATCAGAATAGCTAAACAACACAATCAACCAGTTCAATCTCCTAGACTTATATAGAGCTCTCAACCCAATAACAGTATACTCTCTTCTCTAACACATTGGGGCATACCCAGAATACAACTCATGTACGGCCACAAAGCAAGTGTCAACAAATTTTAAAACATTGAGATCTTACAATCCATTTGATCACAATTCTATAAAACTGAAAATCAATAATAGAAAGAACAGGAATAAAAATACAAGCATATAGAGACTGAATAACATACTACTTAAAAACTCACTGGGTAACAAATCAAATAAGGGATGGAATTCAGGAATTTTTTGACACAAGTCAGAACAATACCATCATAACAAAGCTTTTGATACACAGTAATATCAGTTATCAGAGGACAATTTATAGCAATTAATGCAGATAGCAAGAAAGGAGAAACCAAAATGAATAACTTAACCCAAGACTTCCAATATCCAGAACAGGGTAACAACATAAATGAAAGCACTTGGATGTAGAAAATATGAGCAGAGCCATCAAAAAAGGAGAATTATAGAAGGTCATGAAGAAAGATTCAAAAATTAATGCCAGGACAAGATAGCTTCCATGGGATTTCCATCAAGTATTCAAGGAATAGCTGTTACCAATTCTACAAAGACTATTCCAGAATATAAAAAGGAACAGCAACTCATTCTATAAAGTAAGTATAGCCTGAATACTACAAGCAAGCAATGACAGAAAACTATGAAGCAATACTTTGTGAACAAAGATGCAAAAATTCTCAACAAAATTCTTACCATTAGAATCCAACAATATCAAAAAATAGGTTCATCGTGATAAAGTGGAATTCAGACCAGGAATCCAAGGCTTGTTCAATATTTGAAAAACTCATTGCAACCTACCACTTAAAATAAAACCACATGATCTAATTAGAGGTTGCAGAAAAAGCATTTGACAATATCCATCACCCATTTCTGATTTAAAACCACTCAGCAAAATAGGAATAGAAGGAAAAATCTGCAACATAAATAAAAGCCATATTCTAAACGTCAATGGCCAACATCAAGCTGAAAGGATGGAAATCAGAAGCATTTTCTCAGAAAACGGGAATCAGACAAAGATGGTCCCTATTGCAACATCATGCTGGAAGTCTTAGGCTTAGAACTGTTTGGATGACAAAATGACCAGGGAATGCAATTAGTCAAAGACGAGGCAAAATTCCCTATTTGCAGATCATATGTGTGTGTGTATGTATATATATATCCCAAAAGATTACATAAAGGTTGTACTAACAATCTAGTAAACTGGCAAAATAGATTAATATAAGCCAAAATCAATTGGATTTCTGAATATCAACAAATAGAGCTCTGAAAATGGAATAAAGAAAACCATTTATTATTATTAAGAATGCAGGGAAGATGATGGACCAGGGGACTCGCATAGTCTGAGAGTTCTTTAGAGCAAAGTGGGTTTGGTGTCCAGGTAGCTGAGTGGTAGGTGTCTAGTGAGTGAAATATCCCCCTGGGACAGCACCCCAACCCCACCCCCACGCTTTTGTTCTGAGCAGAGGGCTCTGAGATACAGGACCTGATTCATGGGGCATCTCTTGTCACTAGGCTGCTGCCATCGCCGCAGCAAATAGCTATAGCCCCACACCATCCCCAGACCGGGACCCCAAGCCCAGATTCGCATGCCTGCCCTGCTGAGACAAGTGCAGTGGTGCGGGACCCCCTACAGCAGTGGCCCACTTGTGGGACCCCACTAAGAGAGAAGCTTCCCTTTCCCATGATTCCCCTCTCCCCATGTGGCAGCGATCTACCCTTGGGCCCGCGTCCCTCCCTCCATTCATCCAAGGCCTGGGTAACTGACCTGCAGACACCGGGGGCTTCCTGAGTTAGACCCACCGGGGACCAACCACTCCCATTCCTGCCTGGGACCACTCCACCGGCACCCCGTTTGCCTGGCCACCCACCCCCGTCAGCTTAGCACCTGCTCCACTCCCGGCCCAGGAACCTGTGCTGAGCACTTCCCGCCGGTTCGGCCTGCAGCCAGAGCCCCATCCTGCTTCAACCCCCGACACTATATTTCCGCCACCTGAGCCACTTCAGGCTGGCCTGCACCGCCACGGAGACCTATGCCTGGAGCCTGGAGCACTAGACCTGCCTGTCGCGGGTGACCCTTCCAACACAGACAGCCCAGGGTGCAACAGTGAGTGGTCCTGCCTACTGGGAGCATGAGCAATGGAGCTTTGCACCCCTGCTGGAGCGGCATTGCCCTACCTGGTGCACTGTGGGCATTCCAGTGCAGGCGACTCCAAGCTCTGAGCCTGCCGTGACACATTTCTTCCAAGGCAGAGGACAAGCGCCATTAACCGCTGTTTCCCGCCAGAGCTGCTGCTGTGCAATCCGGCTCAGACCTCATTGCTGCAGAGCCTGCGCCACTCACAGGGCCGGCAGCTAATGAGATAAAAGTCCCAGCCTGCTAGGAAGCCTAGGAGATGGCTTTCCCGTCCCGGCCGGAGCCGTCTTTGCGCCCCACCCAGTTCCCACTGCTGGGGTGCACTGCGGAGTGCCCAGCGCCAGCATCTAAGCCTGCCCCAGCCCTTCCCAGCGGGCATAGGAGGCAGGCACTGTGGCCTATGCCTCTCTCAGCACCCCTTGCAGCCCCAGCATTTTCCAGCTGGTGCCAGAGGCCTGCCCCGGGGGCCTGTTCCCACCTGTGTAGCCTCGGCCTACAGGCTCAACTCTACAGGACTGCAGGAAACTTGGAGGGCTTGCTGATCTGAAGAGCATCCCCCCCCACACACACACATAGGCCGGCTCCAGAGCCCAGATCACCACCACGTCCAGTGGCAGCAAGGCCTAGTACAACTCCAGTTTCTATTAGGCATCATTAGAACTTGGAGGGAAAAAGGGGAAATTTTAAATATATATATATATGTATATATATATACATATATATACATATATATCTTTTATCTCATGCTAGTTTTTCTCTTTACTTTCTTTGTTGTCTTTTGACTCTTCTTTCTTCTTCCTTTTTCATTATTGCTAGTACTTCTCTTTTGCCCCCTTTCTATAGGTTTCCTTCTATTTCATTTTTCTTCTCCTTCCAGTTCCATTATCACTTCTTTTCTCTCCTCTGTTATAGCTTCTCCTTCTTCCGCGCTCTCCATCTTTTTCTTTTTCCTCCCAAAATTTTGTTTAAAATTATTTTTAAATTCTTCTTTTTTCTTACTAAGGGTACCCTTACAAACCAAATCAAAGCAACCTGGGGGCACTCACTGAGGCTCCAGCCCACACTCCAGTTGATGAAACATCTCACCACTACGGGTCACAAAGCTTCTGGGAACTCTGCCTACACAGCAGTCTGACCCATCCTTATAGTAGGTAATAGGCAGTCACCTGAAATAATCCTTAGCAGTAACACAGATAAAGTTCCCCTGGCCTCCCAGAAGCATGGGACCTATGAAAGGGTCGAGAAAAAATCAACAGACCACATTACTCCCTACCAAAAAAAAACAACCAGAGAGACGAAACATAGTAGCAGAGATAACATTTCTCATAGAAGAAACAGATACAGATCAACCACAGAAGGAAATCTTCAGAAGTCTGCTCTCAGTAATACAGGAGCTGATGGAAGCAACCCAGAATAAGGATGCAATGATAGAGGAGGGGAAGTCTACAATAGAGAGGATGAAGTTCACAAGAGGGGATTAAATCCACCCAACAAAGGGAACTGCAAGGAGCTATCAGGGTAGGAAGCAGAAGGCACACATGTCACAGAATTTATTACTAGGTTTGAGGAGCCAGATAATCTTATCAGTGATCTCAAGGACATTCAAACAGACCTACTCAAGTGAGAAAGACGGTCAGATAGGAAAACTAAGAAACAGAGGATAGCCTAAGAACAATGACAGATGCAATGAAGAGGAATAATATTCAAATAATTGGCCTACCGGAGGACAACAAAACACACAAGTTGACAGCCAAGATAGCAAAGGACTTTCTGGAAGAAAACTTTCCTACCCTAACAAAGGAGAACCAGGCACTCATACAGGAAGCAGAAAGGGCGCCAGCTAGAATAAATTCCAAGAACAACACGGAAAGACATATAATAGTAAAAATATCTAACTTAGAGGAAGAAGAGAAAATTTAACAAGCAGCAAGAGACAAGAGGACAGTCACATACAAAGGAGCGCAGCTAAGAATATGCTCAGACCTATCAGCAGATACCAGGAAGAGGAGAGAATGGAGCAACAGCTTCCAAATGCTGAAAGAAAAAAAATGCCTCCCCCAGAATCCTGTACCCTGCCAAGTTATCAATTAAGATAAATGGTGAGATAAGGGTCTTCCAGGACAAGGAAAGACTCAAAGAATATGTTGCAAGACACCCGAGCCTGCAGAAGATACTGGAGGACTCACTATGCCCAGAGGATAAACCTCCACCAAGAACAAACAAGAGACCACCATATAACCCATCTCCATCTAGAAGTCAACATGCCAGCCACAATTACCAGGACAACAGGTCTCAGATGGAAAAGAGGACAAGATAGAAACTCTCCACTCAAACACAGCACACTGATATGAAGGGAGGTAGGTAAAGGCACAAAACAGGGTATGATAATTATGAATCCACAGATAGTGATAAGAACTGACCCAATGGATTCAATTCATACATTAAAAGAACAAGGCTTGAGGACTGTCTCAAAAAACATAATCAATCACTCTGTTGCCTGAAAGAGACGTATCTTAAGCAGAGAGACAAGAATATGCTAAGAACAAAGGATTGGCAAAAAGTTTACCAATTGAATTGTTACTCCAAAAAGGCAGGGGTGGTTATCTTAATCTCCAACAAAATGGACCTCAAGATCGGAACCATAAATAGAGACAAAGAGGGACAGTACGTAATGCTCAAAGGTTCAGTAAACAAAGAAGCACTTAGCATATTGAATATTTACGCTCCTAATAATTGTGCGGTGAAATTCATCAAACTACTAAAAAGATGAAAAAGAAAAATCACGGACTCAACAATCATAGTAGGTGATTTTAACACTCCCCTATCAGAGAAAGACAGATTACTGGGAAAGAAGCTCAGCAAAGATGCCATATAGCTAAAGAATGTAATTAAGCAACAGGGCCTGAAAGACATCTATAGAGCTTTCCATCCAAACACAAAGGGTTTCACATTCTTTTCAAACCACATGGATCTTTTTTTTTTTTTTTTTTTAAGAATAGACCACATGCTTGGACACAAGTCCAAACTGAGTAAATTCAAGCATATAGATATTATCCAGACATCTTTCTCAGATCACCATGCCATAAAGCTGGAGATTAACAAGAGGATGTCCAGAAAAGTAAGGGCAACCAATCAAAGAATGAACAACGATCTCCTGTGACATGAATGGGTATGGGCCTAGATCAGAGAGGATATTAGGAAGTTTCTAGAAACTAACAAGTACAAGAATACAATGTTTCAAAACGTATGTGACTCTGAAAATGCATATATGGAAAAAGTAGAAAGGCATATGGCAGATATGTTAACACAAAACCTCCAACAACTAGAACAAAGTCAACAGACCAACCCCTCCAATAGCAAGAGAAAAGAAATAATAAAAATCAGGGCGGAGTTAAGCCACTGGGAAGACAAGAGAACAATGCAAAAGATAAATGCAACTAAAACCTGGTTCTACGAAAGAATTAACAAAATTGACAGTTCTCTAGCAAAGCTTTCCAAGGATGGAAAGGAGCAAACATCAATAGCCAGGATGAGGGATGATCAAGTGCCAATAACAACAGACACCAATGAGATGCAAAGGATAAGCACAAAGTATTATGAAGGTCTGTATTCTAATGAATTCAGAAACCTGGATGATATGGCTAAATATTTGGAAAAACAGTCTTTCCCTAGATTATTTCAGACAGAGGTCAAGAAACTCAACAAACCCCCAGCGAAATAAGAAATAGAGTGGGTCATCATAAACTTACCAACAAAAAAGCCCCAGAGTCAGATGGTTTCACAGCAGAATTCTAGTAAGCATTCAGGGAATAGTTGACAGGTATCCTCCACAAAGTATTCCATAACATAGAAAAGGATGGCAAAGTCCCAAAATCATTTTACGAAGCCAGCATTACTTTGATACCCAAACAGGGTAAAGACGCCACAGGTATAGAAAATTACAGACAAGATCTCTAATGATCGCAGATACAAAAATATTTAACAAGTATTGGCCAGTAGAATACAGAAGTATATAAAACATATCATCAACCATGACCAGGTAGGATTCATCCCAGGGATTCAGGGATGGTTTAATATTTGAAAATTCAACATTATTATAAATCACTTTGAGAAGAAAAAGAAGAAAAACCTTATGATAATATCTATAGATGCAGAAAAAGCATTTGATAATATACAACGCCCATTCCTAATCAAGAAACTCATGAAGATAGGATTGGAAGGTAAGTTCCTCAAGCTGATACAACCTATGTATGAAAGACCAATGGCCAACATCATAGTCAATGGAGAAAAGACAAAAAAAAAATCCACTGAAAAAGGGTACAAGACAAGGATGCCCCTGTTCCCACTTCCATTCAATATCGTTTTGGAAGTTCTGGCCAACAACATAAGGCAGCAGAAGGACATCAAAGGGATCCAAAGGGAGAGGAGGAGGTGAAACATTGACTATTTGCAGGCGACATGGTCCTGTACATTGAAAACCCCCAAATCTCCACAGCTGAAGTACTTACAGTCATAGAAGGATATGGAAGAGTAGCAGGATACAAGATCAATAAACAGAAGTCGGTTGGTTTTCTATACACATCGGACCATGGAAGAGAGGATAAAGAAGGAAATATCCTTCACAGTAGATAGAACAAACTGAAATACTTAGGAATATATTTAACAAAAAATAGTGAAGACCTATACAAGGAAAATTATAAAACCCTACAATAGGAAACCAAAAGCGACTTCCACAAATGGAAGAACATCCCCTGCTCATGGATTTGAAGGCTCAACATAGTAAAGATGACTGTCCTACCTAAAGCGCTTTACAAGTTCAATGCTATACCAATTCAAATACCATCAACCTTCTTCAAAGAATTGGAAAAACTGACCACCAATTTCACACGGAGAGGGAAGAAACCAGAATTAGCAGAGAACTCCTCAAGAAGGACACAGTTGGAGGACCCGCCTTGCCCAATTTTTATGCCTATTACACAGCTACAATGGTCAAATCAGCTTGTTACTGGCACATGACAGACACTCAGACCATTGGAAAATAATAGAAAGCCCAAGAATAAAACCATCAGCATATAGATAACTGATCTTTGACAAGGGTCCCAAAACCATCAAATGGGAACTTGGTGCCCTTTTTAACAAGTGGTGCTGGAAACAATGGATATCCACATGTAGAAAGATGAAAAAAGACGTTTACCTCACCCCATGCACAAGAATAAACTCAAAGTGGATCACATACCTAGAACTTGAACCCAAAGCATCAGGACCATCAAGGAGGGAATTGGGACTAATCTCAGAGCACTGGCCCAGGGAAAGGCTCACTGCAATAGTGAAGGGTAAACACACAGGTGAGCTGTAAATCAACAAATAGAATTTATTAAGAATAAAGCACCTGTGCACCTAGAAAGACTTCACCAAGTGGGTGACAAGACAACCCACAGACTGGGAAAAGATTTTTAGTAAGGACACATTGCACAAAGGGCTCATTACTAAAATCCACAACACCAACATGACCTTCAAAAAGAGGAAAACAATTAATCCCTAAGGAAGTTGGCAAAAGAACTGAAAAGGACTTTCACTGGGGAAGAGATCCATATGGCCAATAAGCATATGAGAAAGTGTTCCAGTTCATAAGCCATAAGAGAAATGCAAATCAAAACAACCATGAGATACCACCTAACACACCTGATGTTCTCCCAAATCAGCAAATCAGAGAGCAACAAGTGTTGGAGGGGCTGTGGTAAAGTAGGAACCCTCCTCCACTGCTTGTGGTCGTGTAGATTTGTACAGCCACTGTGGAAAGCAATCTGGCAATACTTAAAGAAAATGGAAATTGATCTACCTTATGACCCAGCCATCCCTTCACTGGGCATAAACACGACCAGTCATCTGTGCTCCAATGTTTATTGCGGCACAATTCACAATAAGAAAGACTTGGAAAGAGCCTATGTTTCCATCGATAGATGAGTGGATTAGTAAATTCTGGTGCATACATACATACAATAGAGTACTATGTAACACTGAAAAGCATGGATGATCATATGAAACACGTCATTTCATGAGAAGAGCTGGAAGGAATCATGTTAAACGAGGTAAGCCAAACTCAGAAGGACAGGTGTAACATGAGTCCCCTGAGGTAAGTACAATCAGCATGCCAGGTATAGAAGAATAAACACCTATCTCGCAATAAACTGGTGGAAGCATGGATAGTTGGAGGGAGGGCAGTCCACACCTAACGAGGTAAATGAGAGCCCAACATAAAGAAGGAGAAGGGGGAGCAGCTGGAGGGAGAAGTGGGGTGGGGAGAAACCGAGTGGATGGCACGGGGGGAACAGGGCCCTAACCCACCCAGGAGGAGAGTATTGGTTGTGTCCCCACAGAACTGTAACATGCATGTGGGCCCCACCATGACACGCCAAACCAGGAGAGCAATGTAACGGGCGGAGGAATCTACAAAGAGACTGGACCATATGCCGGCCCCAACCAGAATTAGCCCAATTCCCACCATCGAAAAGAGTACAACAAAAAATGAAAAGTGATTGTCTGGTGTGGGAAAGAAACTGACCTACAACACCACACCCAGAAGGAAGCTGAATCAAAGGTAGGAGGAAGAAGGGAGCAGAGCACACCTGGGTCCACCAAGCTCAGAGGACGATAGCCCAGCTCGAAGGGCCCATTGTACAGACAGGACCACACAGCAGGCCCCATGGCAAGATGCGACATCCTGCACTGATCCATGGCCTTACATGGGGCAGCACCTGAGACACAGAGGGGGGATATGCGACTGAGCTGACCCAACCACACTGAGGCAAAATACTGGGGGCATGCAATGGAGTGGCAGGGGAAGCAGAGCAAGGAGGTCCCAATGAAGTGTAAAGGATGAACTTTGGGGACATGACGTGGCACCCCATCAGACTCATCTGGAAAACACTCCTAAAGGTCAACAAACACACCTCAAACTACTAACAGGTGTTTTGGTTGGTTTTTTGTTTGTTTTTTTGCTGTCTTTTTGTTTTGTTTTTTTTTTTCCTTTTTATCTCTTCTTTTAAATTTTGTATGTCAGTGACTTTTTTGTTTGTTAGCTTATCAGTGTTCCTGCTGTCAATGCCATGTTCTTATATGCCACTTTGGTGCTGTCAAAGCCATTTGCATTTTTATGCACATATTACTCTATCTGCAGGTCCACCTAGATAAGATAGGCTGGATAAGCTATGTGAGAAGAAAATAATGGCACCAACGGTCCCAGAGGAACATGAGAGTATGGGAGGTAGGGGAAGTGAGGAGGTGTTGGCCAACCCAGGGACAAGGGAACAATGAGTGGTTCAAACCCAGTGGAAGCAGGGAATGGGAGGACTGGTTGGGAGTGACCAAGGGCAAGGTAAGTGAGAGGAATTACTGAAACCAGAATGAAGGCTGAACATGGTAGTAGGACAGGAGGATCGTGTAAGGAACTAGAGGAAAGGAGTAGGAGGCAAATGGCATATATAAAAGCATAAATATAGACATGTATATATAAATATTTACATATAAAATACATATAAAATATTTATAATTATGGGGGAATAGATATAGGTTTAATAATAGGGTATCAGGTAAACATTGGGCCTCCTTACGTGCATTCCCTCAATACAAGAGTACCTTGCTCAGCTAAACGGTCATTTCATGATACCCACCTTCCTGACATGATAGCTGAAGACAGACATGTGCATAAGCAAACATGGTGAAGAAAGCTGATGGTACCTGGCTATCAAAAGATATAGTGTCTGGGGTCTTAAAGGTTTTAAAGCAGGCAAACTGCCATCTAGCTCAGAAGCAACAAAGCCCACACAGAAGAAGCACATAAGCCTATGTGAACATGAGGTATTGAAGGGATCAGGTAGCAGACACCAAAGAACAAAATCAATGATTGTGTGATCACCTTCCCCACATAAACGCTGAAGACGAACGTGTGCATAAGTAAGTGTGGTGAAGAGTGATGATGGTGCCTGGTTATCGAGAGATATAGCTTCTCAGAACTTAAAAGCTTGAAAGTAAACAAGCGGCCATGTAGCCCAGAAGCAACAAAGCCCACATGGAAGCAGCACACCAACATGCGTGATCATGAAGGGCCACGGGGACCAGGTTTCAAGAACCAAAGGAGGGGGTGGGGAAATCATATCATCAGGGAGCGCATGATGGGGACCTAATGCCCATCTGTAGACAACTGGACATCCCTTGCAGAGGGATAGTGGGGAGAATATGAGCCACTCAGGGCTCAGTGTAGCAATAATGAAACTCACAACCTTCCTCTGGTTCTTAAACGCTTCCTCCCCCCAACTACCATGAACCCAATTCTACCTTGCACACCTGATTAGACCAGAGGATGTACAGCGGTACAGATAGGATCTGGAAACACCAGTAATCTAGGGCAGATGAACCCCTCAGGACCAAGGGTGAGAGTGGCAATACTGGGAGGGAAGTGGTGGTAGAAAGGGAGAACCAATCACAGGGATCTACATATTACCTCCTCTTTGGGGGGTGGGGATCAGAAAAGTGGGTGAAGGAAGACACCGTGTAGTATAAGATACGATAAAATAATAATTTATAAAATTTTAAGGGTTCATGAGGGAGAGGGGAACAGCGAGGGAGGGGGAGGGAAAAAGGAAAATGAGGAGCTGATTCCAGGAACCGAAGCGGAAGGCGAATTTTGAGAATGATGAGGGCAACGGATGTACAAGTGTGCTTTACACAATTGACATATGTATGGATTGTGATAAGAGTTGTATGAGCACCAATAAAATGATTTAAATATATGTATATTAATAAATAATATTATTAAAATTAAATAAACCTTTTACAATAGTCATCCGATTGATAAAATACTTAGGAAAAACCTGACAAAAGACACAAAAAATTGTACAAAGAAAACTACAGAATCCTATAATTAGAAAACAAAAAAAGCGCTACATAAATGGAAGAATATCCCATGTTCATGAATGTTGTTGCCATTGTTGTTAGGTGTTATTGAGTACATTCTGACTCGTAGCTACCCATGTACAACAGAATGAAATCCTGCCATGTCCTGTGCCATCCTCATAATTGTTGGTATGTTGGAGTCTATTATTCAACCACTCTGTCCATTCATCTTGTTGACGGTATTCATCTTTTTCATTGCTACACAATATTACCAAGCATGTTGTCTTTTGCCAGGGACTGGTCTCCTGATATGTCCAAAGTAGGTGAGACAAAGTCTCACAACATGGCCTCCAAGAAGCATTCTGCCTGTAACTCCAAGATAGATCTGTATGTTCTTCTGGTAGCTCACATTACTTTCCATATTCTTCACCATAATTCAAATGCAAAGATTTTCCTTTGCTCTTCCTTATTCAAAGGCAATCTTTCACATGCATAGGAGGCAGTTGAATATATCATGGCTTGGGTGAAGCACAATTTAGTCCTCAAAGTAGCATCCTTGCTTTCCAAGACTTTAAAGAATCTGTGCAGAAGATTTACCTAGTTCAATGTATTTTTTTATATATTCACTTGCTTTCATCAGCTTTGGAATCAAGAAAGATGAAATCCTTGACAATTTCAATCTTTTCCCCCTTTGTCTTGATATTTCCTACTAGTCTAGTTGTGAGGATTTTTGTTTTCTTTAAATTTAGCAGTAATCCATAGAATAAGCTTCCATCTTTGACCTTCATTAATTAGCAAGTGCTTCCAGTCCTCTTTACTTAACAATCAAGGTTGGGTCATTTGTGTATTGCAGGTTGCTAATAAGTCCTCCTCCAATCCTGATGCCCCATTCTTCTTCATATAATGCATCTTCTTTGATTATTTGCTCAGCATTCAGATTGAATAAAGATGATGAGTGGGTGCAACCCTGACACACACCTTTCCTGATTTTAAACCTTGCAGTTTTCCCTTGATCTGTTTGCACAATATACAGGTTTACTGTGATCACAATTAGGTGTTCAGGGATTCTCCTTCTCAAAGTTGTCCATAATTTGTTATGATCTACAGAGTTAAATTCATTAGTGTAGTCAATAAGACACAAGTAAATATATTTCTGGTATTCTCTACTTTCAGTCAAGGTCCTCTGACATCAGCAATATACATCATTCTACATCCTCTTTTAAATCTTGCAACTTCCTATCCATGTACTACTGCCACCATTGTTGGATGATCTTCTGCCAAGCTTTACTTGTCTGTGGTATTAATGATGTTGTTTTTATAATTTTAGCATTATGTTGGTTCACCTACCTTTGGAATAGATACGAATATGAATCTCTTCTAATCAGTTGGTCAAGTAGTTGTATTCCAAAATTCCTAGCACAGACAAGGGAGGGCTTCCAGTACTTCATCAGCCAGTGGAACATTCCAATTGATATTCTATAAATTCCTGGAATTGTTTAGGGCTAATGCTTTTAGTGCACCTTGAACTTTTATTCATTACCTTGGTTCTTGCTTATATACTACCTCTGGAAATGGTTGAATTTTACTAGTTCTGTTTGGCACAGTGACTCTAGTATTTTACTTTATTTTCCTAATAGGCCCCTTGAAATTTTCTGTTCAATCCTTTGACATTCCTTCCATTTATCTTAGCTACTCCATGATTAAGAGCAAGTTACATATATTGATGTGAACAAAGGGGTTTGCAGTGGAGACCCAAAACCCAAATGTAGCCAATGGATTATCCCCCCCCCCCACCCAACAAAAGTGTTATAAGGACAGGATGATTCAGCCAAGGTGCAGTATAACACATACAGAACACACATCATTCCTCTAGCTCCTGAATGCTCCCCACCCCCACCCCCCAATACCATGACCCAGTTCTACCTTAAAAATCTTGCTAGACTGGAGAACACAGATAAGAACTCTCGACAAATAGAATTCAGGAATGATAACCCCCTCGGGACCAGTAGTGGGAGTAGCAATATCATGAGGATAGGGGGGATGGCTAGGAAAGGGAAATGGAGAGAAAGGGTGGAAACCATCAGAAGGTTGGATATACAACCCCCTAAACCCGAAGGGGGACAAATAACAGACAGGAGACAAAGGACAGTGTAACATGCTAAATAATAATGATATAATTGATGAAGGATTCACAAAGGTCAAAGATGAGGGAGTGGGCGGAGAGAGGAGCTGATACTAAGGGCTGAAGTATAAAATGTTTTAGAAATGATGATGGCAACAGATGGACAAATATGTTTGATACAATTGATGTTTGGAATTTTTAAAATCATTTCATTAGGAGCTCATACAACTCTTATCACAATCCATATATATATATATATATATATCAATTGTGTAAAGCACATTTGTACAATCATTGCCCTTGTCATTCTCAAAACATTTGCTCTCCATTTAAGCCTCTGGCATCAGCTCCTCATTTCCCCCCTCTCTCCCCACTCCCTTTCCCTCATGAACCCTTGATAATTTATGTTATTATTTTGTTATTTCTTGCACTTTCTGATGTCTCCTTTTACCCACTTTTCTGTTGTCCATTCAACAGGGAGGAGGTCACATGTAGACCCTTGTAATCAGTTACCCCTTTCCAACCCACTCTTCTTCCACTCTCCCAGTACCACCACTCTCACCACAGGTCCTGAAGGTATTATCTGTCCTGGATTCCCTGTGTTTCTAGTTCCAATCGGTACCAGTGTGCATCCGCTGGTCTAGCCAGATTTGTAAGGTAGAATTGGGATCATGACAGTGGGTGGGGAGGAAGTATTTAGGAACTAGAGGAAAGTTGTATGTTTCATCATTGCTAAATCACACCTTGACTGGCTCATCTCCTATCTGAGACCCTTTTGTAGGGGATGTCCAGTGACCTACAAATGGGCTTTGGGCCTCCACTCCGCACCGCCCATCCCTCATTCACTATGGTAAGATTTTTTTGTTCTGATGATGCCCGATACCTGATCCCTTTGACACTTCGTGATTTTACAGGCTGGTGTGCTTCTTCCATGTGGGCTTTGTTGCTTCTGAGCTAGATGGCCACTTGTTTACCTTCAAGCCTGTAAGACCCCAGACAATATATTTTTTGATAGCCGGGAACCAACAGCTTCCTTTGCCACATTTGCTTATGCACCCATTTGTCTTCAGCGAACATATCAGGGAGGTGAGCACACAATGATAGGATTTTTTGTTCTTTGATGCCTGATAACTGATCCCTTTGGCACCTCATGATCACGTAGGCTGGTGTTCTTCTTCCATATTGGCTTTGTTGCTTCTGAACTAGATGGGCACTTGTTTACCTTCACACCTTTAAGACCCAAGATGCTATCTCTTTTGATAGCCTGTCCAGGAAGATAAGGGAAAGAATCTACCTAGCCCTTTTGACCCAATCCATTCCAATCAAGGAGATGGCAGTCCTACACATAATAAAGAGACCCTGCTGTGAAGAAAAAGGTGCTAGGCACTCACCAACTATCAGCCTCCACCCGCCAACCCCCTGTCACCCTTGTCCTCCGCTCCCAGTTAAGCTGATGAAACGCCAAGCACAGACAATACTAGCAAATACTGGCAGACATATAACCCCTGAAAGTATGTTTCTATTAATGGTTGCAGTCATATCTGTCACCAGTGGTGTAGGTGCTAACCATGCTTATTGGATTTATGTTCCCCATTCTCTCCTGTAGAGTCGACCCAAACAAGCCCTATCATATGTGTAAATAATTCTGTATGGATTCCAGGGACTTGGGGAAATGGGATAGCCAAGTACCCTGAGGAAGAAAGTAGGGGGGTTTAATTTTACCTTTGGCTTTGAGGTGTTTCCTTTGTGATGGGTGCCAGCTCGAGCTGTTTAGCCATTAAATCAAAAGGTTGGAATAACTGGCTAATATTTAACAACACTGATCATGGTTCTACATGGTAGTGGGAGAAGCATTTACAGAATATGATAAGAGACATAGAAACCTATAAGATCATAAGCTACTGGCATTTCTAATCCAATAGACTCAAATGACTCAAGTTCGCGGGTCCACATGGAAAAGTATTAAGAAATGATACTGCTACTATCATTGACTGGGGTCCAATGGAAAATTTCTAACCAATTGCTCTGAATCATCCAAATTTACGTCATGTGACTATGTCAGTACTTGCAAATGGCACAAAACCTCGGATGGTATTGCTACCACTGGGCCACAACTGGTGGCATGGAATGAGGGAGGTCTTGCACCTCTTCTACCCTGATTATAGAAACCTGAAACAGGACATGAACAGTGGGACCTATGGAGAATACTTCTTTCCACTAAACCCTTCACAGGATATACAGGAAGCTTTACAGGTACCAGTCAACCTGATTCCACGTATACTTATTTAAAAAACCAGACACAGAATATACTTTCCAATGTAAAGCTGCTCTATGTATTTGCTGTTGGCAACATCTTGATAAATGAAATTGCTTCGAGTGCCACCTGTTCTGACTGTAGACTGTATACTTGCATTAACCATGCTCTGTTTAAAGACAGTGTGCTCATCTTAAAGGGTGTGGGTCTCAATGCAGATGAACTGCCAATGTCAAGGCAGTCCGGACATTTCCTTCATGTTGCAGTTCATGTTGGAGATGTTAAAAATACCTCATCAATTGTTGGGAATGATTATTGCAACCGTTATTGAAATTATAACTATTGGCACCACTGCTGCAGTAGTATTAGGAGTGTTGACTTGATCAAAATGAACATTGTGTACAAAAGTGGCAGACGGATTCACACCAACTCTGGACCACTCAGGCAAAGGTAGATGATAGACTGGAAGGAAAAATGGCTAAGCTGCAACAAATTCTGTAGTGGCTAGATCAAATCATGGATTTGCAGCATCATTGATACTGAAATGTGATTGGAATATTACTGATTTTTGTGTTACTCTTTATCCATATAATGTAACCTTACATGATTTGGCTTAATTAGAAATCATTTGCAGGGGTTTAAGGAAACTTTTATTTCGATGCTAATCAGCTAAAAAAGGAAATTTCCTATACATTTAAGAATGGGATAAGGTCATCCCCTAACTCTGAAATAAACAACTGGTAGATGGCTTAGAGAGGCTTGACCCACGTGCCTGGGTTCATAGCATTTTGCATAGCTTAGGTTCTAGCCTTACTGTCTTGTTTAAAGTCATAATTGTTGTCCTTGCGATGACATGCTGTTTCTATAGAAATCTAGGAAGTATGAAAAAAACATTATGTAGCCTTGGTGGCTCTTTTGAATTTTATATAAAATAAAAGTTGGAAAGGTGGGAAACTGAGGATGGAGAAGTTATTCTCATAACTAAAAAGCCAGGAAGACCAGGGTTCTGGGTGGAAGGCGGCCTTCATATTTATGAATTGGAGATGAGTCCTAGTAACAGTCTCATAATTAAAAATCATCCCCACAATATCCTCCCCTAATAGTGCTACCCTAAAGTTAGCTCTTACATGATTGCTATCTGCTGGCAGCTTTATTTATAGGAGCAGACATGTTGCTAGTGTTCTCCCAGGTCAGGAAACAGATACTCTCTGCTCACAAGTTAGGTTACTCCCCCTCTGAGTTCAGAGATCTCTATGGTTAAGCTCCTGTGTTATGTATGTAGTTACCTGTAGTTAGGGTGGCTTGCATGCCCAAGACTATATAAATTGGTATAAGAATGCATTTACACTCTCTCTCCTACTCAGACCTGCCTGGTTCCTGATACCATGGAGGAGGTGAGCATCCTAAAACTTTTGTCTGCCTCTTAATCTCTTCCTGTCATTCACACAACTGTTTCTTAGACCCCATCTAGATCCCACTGGCAAATAAAAAAAAAAAGGTAGGCTTTTGGAAACCACCAGCTGTCCTCAAAAAAGAAAGATGAAGGTTTCTAGTCCTTTGAAGAGTTTCAGTCTCAGAAAACCATAGGGAAAGTTCTTTGTCCTACAGTGTCTCTATAAGTTAGCATCCACTTGGTGTCAGTGAGTGAGAAACGAGTGAACTTACTGGCATTAGATATTGTGCGGCTGAGTTGCTACAGGCAAAATATTGAATAATGCAGGAAGCATCAAAAGAAGATAGAAAGAATATGAGTGCCTATACCACAAAGAGCCAGTTGATATTCAACAATTTCAAAAGGTAGCGCCTCATCAAGAACTAAAGGTACTGAAGGAAGAAGTTCAAGTTATACTAAAAGATTTAGCCAACAAAAAATGATACAAGAATTGATGGAAATATGTAAATGCTTCAGCAAGCTGATGAAGCCCTGGAAACACTCACTTGTCTATGCCACAAAATTTGGAAGACAACTCCCTGGTCAGCCAACAGGTAACAATTCATATTTGTACTTATTCCAAAGAAAGGTGACATAACAGAATGCTCAAATTATAGAATAATATCATTGATATCTCATGCAAGTAAAATTTTGTGGATGATCACCCAACAATAGTTGCAGCAGTGCATTGACAGAGAGCAATCAGATAATCAAGGCTATTCAGGAGAGGATGTAGTACAAGGAATATCATGCTGGCAACAGATAGATCTTGGCTGAAAAAAGAAAATATCAGAAAGATGTTTATTTGTGTTTTTATTGACTATGCAATGGTATTTGGCTGTATGAATGATTAAAAAAAAAAACTATGGATAGCCTTGATAAAAATAGGAATTCTAGAGCACCTGATTGTGCTCCTTTGGAACCTGTACATAGATCTGGAGGCAGTTGTATGAACACAACAAGGACATACTAGCTGGTTTATAATCAGGAAATTGTCCCTAAAATTTGTATCCTTTCACCATACTTATTCAATCTGTATACTGAGAAGCTGGGCCATATGAAAACAAAATAGTAACAGGTTTGAGGAAAGCTTTTTTAACAGCTTTCCATGCGTAGATGACACAGCCTTGTTAGCTGAAAGTGAGGAGGATTTGAAGTACTTGTTGATAAAAGACCAAGGATTGTAGCTGTCAATATGTACTTTAAATTAATGTTTAAAAATGAACAAAAATGCTCTCAAATGACCCAATAGGTTACAAATATCATGATAAACTGTGAAAAGATTGATGTTGTCAAGGATTTTTTTCTTGCTTGGCTCTACAACTAATGCTTATGGAAACAGCAGTTCAGAGATTAAGGGATGCATTTTATTGAATAAATCTGCTGCACAAAACCTTTTTAAAGTGATAAAAAGCAAAGATTTTCTTAGAAAACTAAGGTGTGCCTGACCCAATCCATGGTATTTTCAATTGTCTCATATGCATGTGAAAGTTGGAGATTGAATGAGGAAGACCTGTGAAAAATCAGTGCATTTTCATTATGGTGCTAGTGAAGTAGATTGAAAGAACAAAGAAATATGCCTTGGGAGAAGTGTAGCCAGGGTGTTCCTTAGAAGGAGGACTGGTGAGCCTTCAACTCCTGTGCTTTGCACATGTTATCATGAGAGTCCAGTCAAGAAGACAACCCTCAACAAGATGGATTGACACAGTAGCTTTAACCATGGCTTCAAGCGTAAGGATAATTGTGAGGTTTGTGCAGGCAGGGCAGTGTTTTATTCTGTTGCACATAGGGTAACTAGAAGTGAGCAACTTGATAGCATCTAACAACAACATTGAGGGCCTTCTAATGTAATCCCTTTCTGAGCGGTCAGCACTGATAACCAGGCACCATGTAGTTATTCTAATCTTAAGGTGGTAGAGACTGAAATTCGTGTGATTCTTTATGGCTTTGAACTCATTGTTTCCATACACATTTGGTTTTCTCCATTGGTCTTTGCTCTGGAAGGGAAGAGACCAATAGTTTTACCTTAGATCCATCTCTATTCCTCAAAATAGGACGTATTGCATTGTCTTTTGAATTATGTTAGGCCAATTGACCTGATGTCTCCTGTGGTTGGGTTCCCAAGTTTCTACACCCAGTGAATTATTTCTTCAGGTGTTGGTTTTTAATGAAGATGTTTGCAAATATTTGTCCCTTGTTTGAGCTATTACAAATACAAATTTTGACAGCACATATGTTTAAGAAACACACATATGGTCATCATATGTATTTTTTCACCTTTGCACCTATTCGGACCTTTTTTTCTTGCTTGTTTCCCTAAATATTTAATTGTAGACTTAATTTCTGATGATGTAGAATTGTGTACTTAATCATATTTACTTTATTGTCTGTAACTCTTGCACATCTCATAAAGTCTTCCTTTTTCTTTAGTGATTGTGTTAGTCGCCCTCTTATTTTATGTTGCCTTTCCCTTCACCCAAATTAATGCATGTCTATTGTCTTGGTGATTTTTTTCTTCTTTTCCCCCATAATAACTTTTTTCCTGCATTTAATCCTTTCCTTGACTTTTTATAATAATGAACTCATTCAGTGTTTATACTCCAATGATGGGCACATTTCACTCCATGTAATAACTTCTAGGTTAATCTACATTATGAGGTGTTTTTTCTTGTTATTTTTAAATGTTGCTTAATATTCAGTTATGTGCATGTTCCATAATTTGTGCACCTATTCATCCAGGATGTTCTCATAGGTTAAAGATGAAATGTCATCTATTCTCTATTGTAAATGTCCCAGTTATTCTTCCTTTAGAATATGTAATTGGTAGTGGAATCTCAGGATCAAATAGTATGCTAGTTTCAATGTTTAAAGAAAATACCATACCATTTTCAACAGTGGTTGTACCACTTTACAGTACTACCAGCAGTGCTTGAGAATCTAATTCTCTACACCCTTAAGAGTATTTATTGTTTGAGTAGTCTGTGCTGTTAATAGGGAGTAAAAGTATACCTCATTAGTGTTTAGATTTGCACTGTATAATGACTAATGATCATGAGCATTTCTTCATGTGTTTGTTGGCCACCAATATTGCTGGCTCCTAGCCCCTCAGCCACGTAATAGCCAAGTGTCTCTCTAGTCCTCAGTCTCTTAGCCATGTGGTCCCTTTGATTTTGCCTCTATTGTCAAACAAGCCAGCTTGCCTGTAGCTATCTCAATGTTCCAGTCTTGGGCCACAGAGCAGAAGGTACCTACTGCTTCTCTGAGTGGTCATGCCACAGTGCCTGGTGTCACTAGTTTTGGTAGTCTCTGTCATTTTAGATAGAATACTTGGATGTGCTCTTTAAAAGTGGTCCTGGGTTTTCTCTGCTATTGCTTCAAGTGGTTCCTGCATATACCCAGGAGGCATAGTAACAATCCTCTCTATTAGTGTTATTATGCAAACATATGCCCTGTTTTCAGAATCTCTCCTAATCATTTTGTAGGAGTTACAGATACTTGGATAGAAAAGTCATATTAAGAAATTTCACTTCATCATGTATTCCTCTGTGTGCCTGTCATTGTATAAATAGCAGGCTGTTTTGACTGAAGAGTCCTGGTGGCATAGTGGGTTACAATTGTGCTGCTAACTGCATAGTGGGCAGTTCAAAACTACAACCCCTCCATGGGAGAAAAATGAGGCTTTTTACTCCAGTAGAGAGCTACAGTCATGAGAGCTCAGAGGGGCAGTTCCATTGTTTTCAGTGGGGTTGCTATGAAAAAGAAAGGACTTGATAGTAGTGAGTTAGCTGTATAATACATTTAGAAATGAAAAAGTTTGAGACCCACTTTGTTCATCAGTCATATTTATCTGAGGTGTCTTCTTTTCCATATAAATTCATGATTGTCCCCCTACCCCCATATCTTAAGAATGTTAATAGTTTCTGAATCAGGATTGCATTATATTTATAGATTGCTTTTCATAGTAAATTTTTCATATTCATGAGCATAACATACTATTTACTTACGTGTATCTCATTCTGTTTCTTATGATAGTGTTAGAGTTATTCCTAAATATTTTAGCTATGGTAAATGATGCTGTTTTTAAAATTTCCTTTTCAGTGTTCTTGCATTGGTATAACGAAATCAGGCTAATTTTAGAATGTCTGTCTCATACCTTGCCTCTTTGCTGAATATTTAAATTAAATTCAGTAGTTTTCTTGCGGAAACTCTATTTTTCTGGTATAATAATGTGTAGTATTTCATTCTTATTCTTTTTATTTTGGTTGTTTCTTTTGTGAGGTGGCTCATTTAATTTTTTATATGTATTCCTTATATGTTCTTTTTCCTTTGTTAAATTGATTAGTATTTGTCAATTTTGTTAATCATTTTGAAGAACTAACTCTTAGACTTGTTTTTGTTTTTTAATTTACTGTTTCATGTATTAGTTCTCTGATCATTGTTTCCTTTCTTCTCAGATTGTAGGGCTTTGTAAATTTTTACTGTTTTTTTACACTTTATTCTTTCATCTTTTTAGATGTGTGTGTTTATTGCTGTAATTTTTCCTGTGAATGATACTTCTATTGTGTCCAAAAGGTTTTTGTGTATTGTGTATCTGTTTTTATTTACTTTTAGAAAAATGTTTAGTTTAAATTTTATTAATTTACTCAATATTTACTTTTAGAAATATTTTTAGTTCACATTTTAGTAATTTACTCCATACTTTTCTCAGCATGATTGTTCAATGTGTTGGATTTTTTCCACTGATTCTCTTAGTATTGAATTCTAATTTATAACATTGGGAACTGAGATGATGCTTAGAATTATTTCAATGTTTTAAAATTTAGTGAGATTTATTTTGTGGCCTAAAAATGGTCAATACTGGATAATTATTCATGTATATGCAAAAGAATGTTTATTTTGTTCTTTAGACTGTAGGGTCCATTATATGTTTATGAGGTTGGTTACTTGTGTTATTGAAATTGTGTTTTGGGGTGTTAGTTGATTTCATTGTTAAGATTCTCTGTGTCTTTGTTAAGTTTCTTTCCAATTGTTTTGTCCTTCATTGAAAGTTGTGTGTAAGCACTTTACAGAAAGCTGTGGATCATAGCGGTAACCCCAAATCCATTTGCAGAGATCTTGTATGGATAAGTACCCAATGATTCCTTAATGCACATAAACTAGGAACATTAACAAATCAGACAAAGAGCATTCTTGAAGTAGATTTTAGAATATGTACTTGGGCTGGAATGTAATACCTTGTAATTTAATGTCCCTTTGGACCTAATGTGAATTTATTCTAAAATTGTAATATTCTTTGCATTCTCTTAGATTGTGGTTTTAATCTGTTTCATGTGGTCATTGTTGATGGGTCCTTATTTGTGTTTTGCCCTTCTTTTGTATGTTTATCTGTATAAGGAAACCTGGATAGGTGTAATTACCAAGACAGTAGTTGGATTGATCATTGCCTGAGGACACTGAAGAGGAGGATGGAAAAATGAGTAGTCAACATCAATGTGTGCAAAAGGAAGAAAAGGTCCCAGAGTTGATAATGGTGATGATCACACAGCCCTTTTGATATAAATAAACTATTAAATTGTATCATGTCAATTATAGCTCAATATTTTAAGTGTGTAAACATGTCATTTATTTATTTTTTCAATTTTATTTAATGATTGTTTTATGCATTTTGTGGCTTTTTCATTACCTATTTTTGTACCATTTATTTTTCTGTGCTGAGTTTGTTTTGTTGTTGTTGTTATTAACCAGGTTTTATTTGTTGTTTTCAGTTTTGTGTTAATTAAGCCCGGACAAGTTGTCATGAGAAACTAGTCCTTGGAGAAAGACATTACTTTGGTAGAGAGGCAGTGAAAGAAGGGAAGGCCCTCAATGAGATGAATTGACACAGGACGACAACAATAGACTCTAGAATCAAAACAGTTGTGATGAAAAGGAAGGCCCAGGCAGTGTTTCTTTCTGCTATGCATAGCATCAGCATGGGTTGGAATTGACTTGTTGGAACCTAACAAAATCCACAAGTCCTTACATGTTTCTTATTTTGGTTATATTTTTAAGTTACACTGTAATGTATTTCTATCTTCCTAAGCTTAAACACTCTTTTCTATATCAATGTTTACCTGTTACCTGACTTCCTGTGCATAATTATAGCATTTTCTTTCACTTTTTGTTTTGTAGTTGTTGTTTATAAATTGTCATTTCTGGTTTTCTATCTTCAGTCTTATAAGCTTAACTATATTTGTGAATTATGTCTCTGGTCTAAGGCTTTACAGTTCTCTGTTCTTCAGGAGGAGTTAGAACCATTTTATACAGTTTATACCCCTTATACAGCTGATTTACTGCTGAGTGCTATTGGTACACTGAACTCAAGGAGCAATGGATTTTGGAATTGACTGGTCCCTGAGGTAGCACAGCCAGCATCAGGATCTTAGAAAATCTGCTGGTCCATAGACCAGCAAAGACTTTACTGCCTCTGTAGTAAGAGGGAAGCTTTTAGATGGGAGTTTTGTGGATTTCTCACTTAAGTTGGGCTGAGAATGGAGTTATGTGCAAGCACTCCGGGGATGCCGGTGTTTTCATCACATTTTATAAGAACCAACTGGCTTTTCTGCCTTGTGTCCAACTCCTCACCTACCTTGCCAGGTACCAAAGGGTATTCTTGTGAGGTGCAGACCACTAGTGATTTATTTGATGTCATCTCCCTAGTGCTCTTGATATTTAATAGGGTTCCACCAGATAATCTTGCCTTCCTTTCACATATATCACAGTTTCTTCACTTTTCAATATTCTATGCTCAATAAATTTGGATGGATTATTTGACTTAATGTCCTCTTGGACACCGCCTGTGTTTGCTCCAACAAATGAAACTCAAGCTGACAGCAGTAGAAATTATGCTGACCAGTAAGAAATGAGGTATGCAAAGCAGTGCTTAAAGCAGTGACCCTGAGAATGCATAGGTCTATATTGCTACACCAAATAATGTAAATGGTGAGCCCCATATTCTGGTGATTTGCAAAGATCAAATATGCCAAGTCAACTCAAAGAACATTACTTAGCAAGCAAACTTCATTTCAATTTTCTTCACTTTATGACACTTCACAGTTAATACACTTTTTACAGATTGAAGGTTTATGTCAACTTTTTGTTAAGCAGGTGCACCTATTCCATTTTCCAGATATGCATTTCTTGTCTTTGTGTCATATTTTGGTACTCCTCACAAAATTGTAAACATTTTTACAGTACTATTTTCCTCTTAATAGACTATAATATTGTGTACACATAACTTTTCTAGACAATGGGAAAAATTTTAAAGTGTGACTCACTCTTTTGATTTGGAAATGAATCTACAATATCTCTGAGATATGCTCCGTTAGGCAGGTTTCTCTAGAGAAACAAAACCAGGACACTAGTGATTTTACATATATTTATATAGATTGATAGATAACATGAGAAATAAGCAGTAAACTAATCTATAGAGCAGAATAAGCAGCTCAGTGCAACTCACTCCCATGCAGGAGCTGTGAGACATTGGCATTCCTTCAAGTCTTGAGGACTGCCAGGTAGTCTTCTGTGGAGCAATTCAGGCTATCTGGCCACAGGCATCAAACAACAAGGCAGGTCACCAACCATCAGCCAGATGACAGGATCCTACAGTCCCCAGCTCAAGTGATGTATACTCCAGTAGCGTGGCAAAGCAGGTCTTGAAGGAACCTCAAACTATAGCGACACAGTGCAGGATTAGGTGTCCTACGGATAGTGTACCTTGCGAATTGAAGCAGAGAAAAAGCTAAGGCTGATGCACACTGGTCTCATCATCAAAGAGCAAGAGACAAGAAAGGTGAGGCTTGTGAAGCCATTTATCTGCCCCCGCTTCAATTAATCTCACGTGTGTTCATTGGCCAGGTTGGCGCAATAAACCTGCCTATTGCCTCTGGACACTTATTGGAAGTCTAATGTGATGTCTCTTATTCACACACCCAAGTTCACAATTATGGTCAGAACTGCCATTTTTTTAGTTGGGCATGATGGATCAAATCCTATCCTCAGAGTCAAAATAAATTATCCATAAAATTATTTGTGTGCTTTTCTGTGTGATGTTTTAGTTGTAGAAAAGAGTGAAAACATTGTTGGCTTGGTGAGGTTTCCAGATCTCCAAAACTGGCTTCCCTCGTCTTTGTGTGTGGCACAGTGGTCTTCCCTAGAGTGGAGACATTATTCTTGTTTCTAGCAATATTATGAAGCTTCATGGTGATTTACATTTTCCTCATAGAATGAGTTGCCTTCTGTGTGTGTGTGTGTGTGTGTGTGTGTGTGTGTGTGTGTGTGGTGGGGGGAACTGATTACAAAGGACTTTTAAATTCACACTCATTTGTCTCAAAGTTATATGCATAAATGGTTGAGAACATTCTTCTTTCAGCCTTGAAAGGAGTAAGAAATAAATATGACCTTTGATTTCTGTTACATATCATGAACTTCAAAAAGTTTATTGAAAAAATTTAGTTATCATTTAATTTCATTTTTTCAGGAATATTTTGAAGCCCCTTGTATATATACTACATTTTTT
Source organism: Tenrec ecaudatus (assembly GCF_050624435.1). Classification (NCBI taxonomy): domain Eukaryota; kingdom Metazoa; phylum Chordata; class Mammalia; order Afrosoricida; family Tenrecidae; genus Tenrec; species Tenrec ecaudatus. The sequence continues at coordinate 160,988 of NW_027459591.1, forward strand.
TCAGAATCCCTAAAGACATATTGGCATAGCAGGGTGGTAAAAATGGGTAACACAACTGAGAACTGAATGGGTGGTGACTTTGAGTCCAACTGAGAGATAGGATTTAACTAGTCATGAGGCAGAGTGAAAGAAAGAGGTCCAGTGTAGGGAAGCATTGGGAGACACAGAGTACCTCTAAGGGTTATCTCAACAGCCTAGGACAATCCAATCTTATGCCTGCAGGCAAAAACCTAGACTGGTTCTAATTCTGAGGTCATCAAACCCAAGACACTTTTTTTTTAATTTAAAATTTATTTATTTTTAATTAATATATATCCTAACATTCCATAGTTCAATCATGTTCTGCAGAATATTGTCCTGTACAATTGCTACCCCAATCAATTTCAAAAAAATTCTTTTTCTACATGGACTCCTTTACATGTCTCCCCTTCATCACCAGGACTCTTTTTACTGACTTTTGATTATGTGCTTCCTTGTCCATCCCAGGCAAGACCTTGCAAACAGAAGAGCATGATCAAATTTTGTTAGAAGCAAGAAATAGGGCCAGTGCTGGTATCGGTTCGTTCATAACCAGAGATGGACAATTCAAGTATCCAACACCTGATAAAAAAACCCCTAGAGGCAGTTCATTCTGTGGCAACTCAAGTCCCCACCTGCTTAGTCAGGTGCCTTTCTTTCCTTTCCAAATAAATTCTGTTTTCTGCTTGCCTTTTTTTATGATTCTTGAGCACATTCTTTGGGTTTTGAGACCAAGAGATCCTGGACACAACAAAGCAGTTGCAACACATATTCAGACACCTCAAAAGAAATAACTGGTAAGCTATTCAAAAGAAAAACTATCAGCTATTGATAGCCCCATGGATCACAAGTTTTATGACAGACGTGAGTGGATGCAAGTTGGAGATGACCCAACAGCAATTAGAGTTGGCTGGGGTGTATTTAAACTAGATGCAATTCAGTGTGATATTTGGCTATGAGAGGTAAGCACTGAAGATTAAACAATGGTAGATATGAACTATGGTAGAGATGTTTGTCATATTGAGATAAAAATTTTCTAAAGAAGAGATTCCTACTGAGCAGAAGCATTACATTGTGCTGATCTTGGTTCTTCAGGTTACAGGTGAATCATTGTCAAAACCGACATCTTCCCATGCCTTCATTTTTAGAAAAACTCATTATATTTCATTCTTAGATACAGGTTTGCCTATGCTGCAAATGCTATCCATAGAAGATAGATGCATCAAAGAAGACCTAGTAAGAGGTGAGAATGTCAAGAAAGTGCTACCATTTTATTCTTGCCTCCTCTGTGAGAATCAATTTTTTTTAAATGACAATTTTCATTGTCATAAATGTGGAATCTGATATTGAAGATCATGAATGCTAAGACATTGCAATCAAGGAAAGAAAATAGGGTAAGATTCTAAGCAAATGATATTCAGGGGAAACTGGAAATGAAGTTTAGAAATGACTTGCAGTTTTTGCAGTCCACCTTTTAAGACTTTTGGCATGTTGTCAGGAAAGATCAATAGGAAGGTAGTATGCTTGGTGAGCATGGGGATATCCTTTGTGAGATGGAGTAGCCCAATGACTGCAATGATCAATTTGCTGGAGATAATGAAGATGTTTCAGAACTGGGCAATTTTTCTCCCCTATTAGACTTATGATCATCAAGAATTCCTACTGAGGTAGTTAATCGTGCCAACCTGGCCAATAAACACATGTGTAATTAATTGAAGGGTGGAAAGATAAATGGTTCAGCGAGCCTCGCCTTTCTTGTCTCTTCCTCTTTGATCATCAGACCAGTGTGGGACTGCCTTGCTTATTCTTTGCCTGAATTTGCAAGCTGCACTACCTGTGGGACACCTAACCCGTGGACTGTGTTGCTGTAATGTGAGGTTCCTTCAAGACCTGCTTTGCCACACCACTGGAATTTATATCTCTTGAGCTGGAGACTGTTGGACCCTGTCATCTGGATGACTGTTGGTGACCTGTCTTTCTGTTTGCTGCCTGTGCCTGGATATCCTGAACTGCTTTACAGAGGACTACCTGGTGGCCCTGAATACTTGAAGGACTGCCAGCTTCTCACAACTGTCTCATAGGAAGGAGTTGCACTGAGCCATTTGTACTGCTTTATAGTTTAATTAACTGTCAGTTTCTTATGTCTATCTGTATAAATATATATAAAATTATTAGCATTCTGGTTTTGTTTCTCTAGAGAACCCTGTCTAACACCTTCTAAGACAGCTAAAAAACAGCAATCCTCTTTTGGCCATTTTTCCTCTTCTTAGCACTTCAGGGAAGACAGCTAGGTATTTTTATAACAAGTAGAGTTAAGCACTGTGTTGGTATGTACACTAGTAAATCTGAGTTGCATCATTCAAATACCTCAGCTTAGGCAACATGTCTACAGCACTTTCATGGGTATGAAATCACGACAAAAATGTGTTCAAAAGAATTGTCGTGTTTATTCCTTTTAAATAAGGTCCGACATTATCTCCAGGTAGAATGACTTTCTCTCATCGTTGTTATTGGCAGATATTTAGTATTCATAGTGATCACATTTCCTTTCCTCTCTTGAAAGTAAACTGGGTCCTGTGACTAGAGCTTGCCAGCGAACCAGAACCTTTTCTGGGCTGAGGCAGTAAAATGCTTCAGCTTCACTTTCTGTTCGCTGTCCCTGCCTCAGCAAACTTCAAAATTATGTTTTCCAGATTATGTTCATTCATGCAGAAAGCAAGCTACCAGATCCACACCCAATTTTCTGAAAGTAATAGTAAAAACAAAAGCAAAAAAAGTTTGGTGAATGAATCCAGGGATGGTTTAGGAGTTGCTTTGTTTTCATCACAGCCTGGGATTCTTACTAGTTGTATTCCCTACAACACTCAGAGGTACTCCAGAAGAAAGGTTAGCTGCTAGCTTCCAAAAAGTCACAGTCACTGAAAACTCACATTGGGTCACCATTAGACAAAATTGACTCAATGGCAATTGTTTCTTTTTAATTAATGTTTTTATATTTACAGACATGAGGGAAGCCTTACATCAAGGCAGAAAATAGGTGAATGATACTTCTAACCTGGCCACATCACAGATACTGTCATTGTCCAAGGTTTCACAGTCACCAAGTCAATGCCAACTCATAGCAACCCCCTGTGGTCTGAGATTGTAACAGTTTACAGGAGTTGAAATTCTAACCTTTCTCCCGAGGAGCTGCTCTTGGTTTTGAACTGCCAACCATGATGACCAAACTGTAAGCACTACAGGAGTTGGAGTAACTCTTTTAAAACAGATTTTTTTATGATTTCATACATAGACGTCAGAAGATTTTACTTTCTTCAATTGGAATACTAAAAGAACGGATTCATCTCTGCTTGACCCAAGGATTGAGTGATTAAACACCGATGAGGCAAGGCAGCTCCAAACACAGATCACTCATGTACAGCTTGTAACTGGGACAGGAGACACTACGTGGAGATTACAGGGAATTGTTGTTATTACCTTAGGACCTAGTGCTACTGCTAGCAACTTGCTCCCAGCACAAAATAAAGTAGTAGCTGAACATCTCTAGAAAGAACAGGGTTCTTCCTACTCTGTGAAACAGCACCATATTTCTCTTGAATAAATGGATGATATAATCTGGAAGAAAATGAAAATAAAAGCTCCTATCCACAATTGTGTATAAGTTTAAAGCAGTTTCTAACAATACCAGCAATATTGTTTTTAGACATGTCTTATTGTGTGCTGTTGGATCCATTCTGACACATAGTGACACCATATGACAGTGTACAACAACTGCCCTATAGGATTTTGTAGTCTAGTTTTTAAGGCCTTTACTACCATGATCACTAAGTCTTTTCTACCATAAAATTGCTCTCAAAAAATTAAAATTCACTGCCATTAAGATGATGTTGACTCATAGTGACCCTATAAGACAGGGTAGAATTGTCCTTGTGGATTTCTGAGACTGTAACAGTTTATGGGAGTAGAAAGCCCTTTCTTTTTCCCTAGGAGGGGCTGGTGGTTTTAAGCTCCAGACATTGTGGATTAGAACCCAACACTTAACCACTATGTCACCATGGTTCCTATAAAGCTGCTAGTGAATCCAACTAGTTGACCTTTTGGTTTGCAGCCCAGTGCTTAACAATTGCACTACCAGTACTTCCTTTTCAGATATAGAGATGCTTTTTTGGATATCAGTAAAAGCCCGAAACCATTAAGCCTCCAGTGAATTCCCTTTAGTAACTAGGGATGTGAACAAATAAACAAACAAAACAAACTCACTGCCATCAAGTAGATTCTGACTCATCTCAAAACTATAGGACAGAGTAGAACTGCCCCTGCAGGTTTCTGAGACTAAAAATCTTTACAAAAGTAGAAAAACTCTTTCTACCACGGAGGGGTTGGTGGATTCAAACTGCTGACCTTGTGGTTAGCAGCCCAATGTTGTAGGTTAAATAATAGCCACTGTGGTGTTTTGAAAATTTAGAAGAGTCTTTATTAAGGCATGCCGACTGCAGGGAATCTGAACTATTTTCACATGCTGCAGTCCCAAGTGACATTACTAGGAAAGCTTATAAAGGCAAAACCCACAAAAAACATTTCACTCATTCATCAAGGACATTTGAGTTAAGCAAGCAAGCATGACAAAAGCAAGAAGACAAAAATTAATGGATTAATTACAACATCGAAAGAGAGCAATATTAAACAATAGCCAGATTAATTATAATATCCTGGTTCAGGGTATGCAGGGTACATTCTGGGAGTGACCAGCTGTGAGGCTTTCCAAGAAGGAGGGGCCAAGTAGAAAAGTATACCTGCATTTGGTGGGTCTGCCCAGTTGGGGGTGATGCTGCTGGGCATGACTATGTCCACCTTGGAGGCATTCATATTCACAGGGAGATTGAGCTCACATGGGAAAAAGTAAGGGAGGAAAATAAAATTAAAAACAAAACCAAAATACTATTTGTGTGGAAATTCCTTATCCTTTGGTAGTGTTGGTGTGTGTACATATCTGCTGTAAAAAGTCAAACACTTCACGTTAATTATATAGACTGTCACCACCAATGGGAAAATATACTGGGCATTACATTCCTAATCTTGCACTTTGATTAAGTTTTTATCCAGCCTACAGTGACCCAGATTGCATGTTATACACTTGTGGCACATTAGATCCTGTCCTTACAAAGTACACAACATCCTTCATAGGTCACACTAGAAGGATCTGATTTGGAAACCCACTAATTGAACCAGACTTTACCTTAAGCTTACTAATAGCAGATTAAAGGAACTGAAATATTCCCTTGGATTGAAGGCTGAAATGCTCTATTGTGAGAAGAAGCTGATTACTACTATACCAAGGTTATGGTATAGGAAATCATTGAACTTGGTTCAAATTTCTTATTTTGATGGTGCCCAGTAAATGGCAACCCAAGAATATTATATAGTTCACTATTTTCACACTCTCTTTGCCTTAGTGCAGACATAGTTCTGTCTTTGTGAATGAGTGTTATTGAAAAATTTGCCCTATTTTCAACCCTCATTGTTTAACCAGTATCCAGTCACATAAAATTTTAATCTGTACAAGTCAACAATCTATGTTTAATCTAAAAATTTATCCTGTACCTGTTTACATCCCTTTTCTCCACAGTATGTCAAATTCTATACCATTGACTATATTAATTACACTAACAATAGAATCTCTCTATACACCATTGGGATGATTTATAATGTCCCATAGTGGTGTCTCTAAAGTGGACCAGAGACATATAAACCACATTTTCATAAAGAGATGTTTAGCTCCCCCTTAACCGTAGTTCTAATCTAAGTTCATATGATGTGGTCCTACTCAATACTCACTCTCATTGTGTTAGTCTGGGTTGACTAGATCAACAAATCCAGAGAGGCATTCATACGTTTATAAGAAAGAGCTTTATATACAAGAGGAGTTGAATATTGAGAAAACATCCCAGAGCAGTCCCATCAAGTCCATAAGTCCATTATTAGCCCATATATCCAATATCAATCTATAAAGCCCTCTTCAGACTCATAAAACACATGCAATGATGTTGAATGCAGGAAAATCACAGGTCAGTGGGTTGGAAGTCTTGTGGATACAGAAGCGTTGTGAGTATCTCTGTCTTGGCAGGGGTCTCCACGTGTTGGGACACTGGCCTGGCTCCAAGTGTCTTGTCAGCTGCACTCTCAGGGAGTGAGCTTGTGTTCTGTTTCCAATGAGCTATTCATTTCCTTGGGGTCTCCAAATGAGGTCATAAAGCTGTGTGAGATCTGATTGACAAGCTAAACTCCAGCCCTTTACTTTTAAGCCTCAAATTGACAACAGATTAGGTAACTGCCACAATCATGAAGGGAACACTGATGATATCGGTGCTATAGAAAAATGTGGTGATATCAGATGGTGCCCACCTATTGGTAAGAACAGTGTCTGGGTTTTAAAGGTTAACTTATTTTTTTAAGTCTTTAAGTGAGGTGTCAACTAAGTCCACATGGAAGAAGCACATCAGTTTGTGTGACTTAAAGACTGTAAATAATGAAATCCAAAGCCAAACAAGGGAATAGTTTTAAGGTTTAAATTCTGAGAGCCAAGTTTCAGAAGACTATGGCTGACAGTAAAAGCCCAAAACTCATTTGCAGGTTCCCCATGTGGATTAAGATTCTTAAGAATCTGCTGTGACAATGATCATGAATTTGAATAGCCTTGGTCTCAGAGACAGTGCACTGGAAAGTGGATTAATGCACATACAGTTAGGTAAATCTATAACACCTTATCATTTGTCCCCTCTTTTGACCAATTTTAAATTTGTCCTAGTGTTTATTTTTCAGCTTCCTTTTTGATTGAGACTTTTTCCCAGGGTTTTTTTTTTAATGGTTGTGTGTTTTGGGGGGAGGGTGTTATGTGTTTCTTCAAATGAAATTCAGCATAAGTAAAGCTATAGAGATAACTGCATTACTGATTTCTTAAGGTAATGGCAGGGAAGATTGAGGGGTAATAGGGGGCTAATAATAAATATAAGACTGAAGAAAATGTTCTAGAATTTATTGTGGTCATGATTGCAGAACTGAACTGAATGGAATGTGAATTATATGTTAATAAAACTGTTAATTTTTTTAAAAATGACAAGGAAGCAAGAGTTTTGATTGATCTAAGAGAACAATTTTGAAGTGCATGCATAGAGCTCAATATCTCACATACTCTAAGGCTGTAACAGCAGCCAACCATGGCTGTTGAGTAGATTCCAGCTCATAGTGACCTTCTGAGACTGAGTAAAGCTGCTCCTTAGGGTTTCCAAAATTGTAAATCTCTACAAGGACAGACAGCCCCATCTTTCTCCTACACAGTGGCTGGTAAATTTGAATTGTGGGCCTTGTGGTTAGTATCCAAAGACTTAACTCACTATAAATTATTATGCTACCTTTGAATGGGACTGCCAAATTTACAGGACATCTAGTTAAATTTGAATTTTATAGAAGCAATGGAACACTTTTATTATATCACTTGCAACAGAACCAAGAAATAGAAACACTCTCTTCTTTAAGGTGAAATGTCTTTTTAAAAAAAATCATTTTAATGGTGGCTCTTACAACTCTTAACACAATCCATCCATTGTGTGTCAAGCACATTTGTACATTTGTTGCCTTCATCATTCTCAAAACATTTGCCTTTTACTTGGTCCTTGGTATCAGCTCCTCATTTTTCCCCTCCCTCCCTCCCTCTCTTATGAACCCTTGATAATTTATAAATCATTATTATTTTGTAAGGTGAAATGTCTAAAATGAAGAAAAATAGCCTATCACTAACCTATGATTCAGGAATTGGTGGTCATTGGATTTTGGGTGGGTTTGGTTGGACCTTTTACTCTGAAGGTACCAGTGAATGGACAAATATTTATTTGCTGTTTTCATGCTCTATCTACTTTAAAGTGGCATGGGTTAAGCTACCTGGCATGGTTCCACCCTTCTAAATGAGTTTACTGAAAGTACTGCCTTATCTCTGATACACACAGCATGTGTAACTAATGCCCAGTCACCACATTTTGAAGAAATATGTTAATAACTCGTGTCAGAGTCAGATAAATCCTATACATTTATACAATCTTTTGACCAGCAAGCAATGCTTTGCCATTGACTAAAATAAGGGTACTATCAGTAAAGTTGCCTTAAACCCCTTGGGTAAGAAATACTGTGTACTACAATGACATGACCCACAGAAATAATAGTTATATGAATAGATTTTTAGCACTCACATGATCATAACCCTAATATAAGAACAATTAGTTCTTAAGACATGGCCCTGCCTGGTACTTGCCCGTATGAGAAGATCTCTTAAGTCATAGATAGCAAAAAGGTATGGTGAAGAAATCAGATGTTGCCATGATCAGATGGGTATCATGAAAAATTGCATCTGTGATATTAAAGCCTTGTCTCAAAAGCAAGCAGCCATCTAAGTGAGGAGTCAGCTAAATCCACACAGAAGAAGCACAATAGCCTACATGAATCAAGGGTTGTAAATTATAACATCCAAAACTGGAGAAGGGAATAAAACCTATGCCTAAATTCTAAACATTCAGTCTGCAGAAAACTACAGATCACAATGGTATCCGCAGATCAATTTTTAGGGGCCCCACATGGATTGAGTACCTGATAAATCCCCAATTCACATAGGTTACTAAGATTAACAGCCCTAATATCAAATAATGAGTATTGAAATGTGGATTTCAGCAGTACTCCTTAGGCTGGAATGTACCATCTTGTAATTTGATATCCCTCCAGATCCAATGTGCTTTTGGTTTAAAATTTTAATATTCTCTGCTTTATATGAGATTGCGGTATTATTCTATATGGTCATTGTTGCTGGGTGCCTTTTGGTTGTTTGCCATTGTTTTGTTTGTTTATCTGTATAGGGAACCTAGGATGAGTTGAATTCTGAAGACAGTAGCTGGATTAATGATTGCCTGGGGACATAGAAAAGGAGGATGGGGAATGGGAAGTCAACATCATTCTGTGCAAAAGGAAGAAAGTTTCTGAAGTTGATTGTGGCACTGATTGCACAACCCTTCTTGATAAAACTTCTGAATTGTATGATATGCTATGGACAGCTCAATAAAATAGATGTGTCCCATTAAATGTTTATGATATTTGGGTGAAAGGTACAAACTTTCCCTGATAATGATTAACATTAATTTCTTTAATATAATCAACAGAATAAAATCAATGGTTGTGTTAGTCTGGGCAGACTAGAGAAGTAAATTCATAGGTACTCATGTTTATTAGAAAGAGCTTTATATACAAGAGCAATTGAGTATTGTAAAAGCATCTCATCCCCGTCTAGATCAAGTCCATAAGTTCAATATTAGCCCATATGTCTGATACCAATCTATAAATTCCTCTTCAGACTCATGAAACACATGCGATGATGCCAATGCAGGAAGATCACAGGCCAGTAGGTAGAAAGTCTTGTGGATCCAGTGGCAGTAGCATCTCAGTATTGACAGGTGTCTCCACATGGCTCCTTCAGCTCCAGCTGGCAGTCTGGAGAGATGCTCCCTTTGAATATTCCCACTGTAGCCCAAGATAGCCTGAAATAAAATAAAGACTTCAATAATTTTAATTTGACATTGTAGTGGTCTTCTTTTATCTGAAACCACAACCACCACAATGGTTAAGAATATTCTGTGCTTATTATGTGTCAAACATTTTATATTATCTAAGTTATTCCATATAGTCACCTAAAATAGAGGTATATTTTCAGTTCCCTTGTAAGGACATAGAATGAGAGGCATATCAATCACTCTTTTATACTATTCCAAATCTTCTTAACCTTACCTTGTAAACCATCCACTGCTGCAAAAACCAGCTTCACACAGGTATAATCTGATGGCATCTCTCTTCAGGCTTCTTATCCCTGCTGCAGTGGAACTCACAGAAATCCATTGATACTCACTCGAGCATTTCAGATGTTCTGTGAATCAATGTCCTTATGATCATCCTTGAACATTGATAGATGTGAACTGTTGGGTGTTCAATTCTAAAGGGGATGCTTCTGAAATGCATCGAGTAATATCAAATTAATAAGCAATGGCCCATGTTAGCAATATTTGCTGTTTTCTGAAAGTCAAATTTAATTTGACATCCTTCATTTTTATTTGATAAACTGGCAATCCTACAATGGAAAGAATAATTATAATTGAGTATAGTGATTTAACATGCAAGGATGAATTAAATGAATTCTACAATTAAACATTTCCATGGTATGCTTGATTCAAAATGACCAATATTAGTCCATTTCAGCTTGTTAAATCCTAGAATGTCAAACTTTGTTTTCAATTTCATTTTTATGACTTCCAATATTCCTAGATTCGTGCTTTGTACACTCTATGTTCCATTTGTTAATGGATGCTTGCAGATATTTCTGCTCAAGTTGAATCATGCCCCACCACAAAAAGTAAGCTCTGAAAAGCTTTGCTCCACCCACGTCCTTATGGTCATCTCTACTTTAAAAGGGAACCATTCTCCAGTCACAATTTTAGAGTCTCACATCTGGAGGTATATCAGGCAATATTCTGTTGCTATTCCTAAAAATTTTAAAGTGTTAGCTTTTCAGAAGTGGACAATATATCCCTTTTTCCCAGTCTGTTCTTAGTCTTTAAGCTTCACTGAAACCTGTTTACCATGAGTGACTGCTGGTAATTGAAATATTGGGGACAGAGTTCCCAACATCACCAAATCACCCAAGGAACTACAGCATGACAAATTGACAGACAAGTATGGAAATACATACATCTAAATGGGGGCTATGATGAGGAAAAATGTTCTCACGTGTTGATATTTTTATTTAACAAAATAATAAAAGTACCTATGATTTTGTAGCAATTAGTTTTACTTACATAATGTGAAATAAAATATTGACAATATAATATTATTTGGTAATTTTGTGAGATTATCATTTCTGTATCATGGATTCTATGTGTTTTTACACACTATCTTATTTAGTTCTCAAACTAACTGCCCTATGGACTAGATACTATTAGTTTTAGTATTTTATAGATTAAGACATGTGGCTCTTCAATGATTGGACACAGTGAACAGCAAACAATAATACTTTCACAGTCACAATTATACTTGTCACCATCACCAAATCTTTTCCAACTCCTGCCATCTCTTTCTCAACCCAGTCTCATCTTCTTTTATACTTCTAGTGAAAATACCTGTTTGACTCCTATAACAGGTCAATAAAACTACTGATATCCTGAAGTAAATAACTGAGGCAATGTGAGTACCATGGGTGTTGAAGGCAGTAGCAACCATCAATTAAAGTATCAGAGCAAAGAATTCTAGATCTGGGAAGCCTAAGAGAGTTAGTGAGACAATGTTAATAGTCGGGATGGCTCATGGAAAGTGGTGAATATTGAAACCGGAACATGATATCATAATTTTGAACAACTTAATTTAGAAGAACCAAGAATTTGGAAATATATTTGCAAATATTTAGTGAGATCAGATATGGACTCTAGGGTCCCACTTTGACTGCCACCTGCTATAATCTGATGTATGGTATCTGCACTGTCTGCATTTTTCTATGGGATCTGTTGTTCCTAAAGTCTGAATTTCATTTCACTGTGAGAGGGCCAATTTAAGTGGAGGGTCTATTTAGTCACTAATTCCCAAAGGAAAATAATTGCGGAGTTTGAGGGAGGTAAAGAAAATCTGTGTAAATGGTTAATATGCTAGGCTGGGATTTTTAGAAGAATAACCACATAAAGATCAATATCCTAGATATTTGTGAGTTGCATAGACTGGTATTTGTAATTTTGAATTAGATAATCATATGGCTTACTATGCCTGAAATTAAAACTTTGAAAACGGCATCTCATTCCTCATCAAAAAGGGTATGCCAAGACTGATCTTGGAGTACAATGCTGTCTGTGACAGGATAATATCTATACTTACAGAGGGAATCTCAACCAATACAACTATTAGTAAAATTTCAGTAGCAACTAGTGATGGAAAACATTGAAGAACTTTGCCCGTGTCTTCAATCTGAAATTGATCAAACATGCAATCAAGATGCATTGAAAATTATTGGTGATTGGAATGCAAAAGTTAAGAATAAAGAGGAAAAAAACACTAGCTAGAAAGGTTGGCCTTCATAATAAAAATGAAACTGGAGAATGAATGACAGAATTCTTCATCTCCAATGCCTCTCTATAACAGAAAAATTATAACTATACACGTGCACTTCTCCAGATGGAATCACAGAAATCAAATTGACTACATCTGTGGGAAGAGACAATATTATCACAGCCAGAGCCTAACTGTGGAACCGACCATCAATTGCTTATTCAAGTTGAAAAAAATTAAAATAAATACACAAGAGCCAAAATAGGACCTTGAGTATGTTTCACTTGAATTTCTCCAATATATTTTGCTAGCAAGGACAATAACAATCTCCTACTTGGGACTTTTGATGCAGCTTTCATAGAAAGATGCCAACAGACTCACTAATTTGCTCTGTGAACTCAAGTACTTCATCAGCCTTCCATCAGAGATAGCAGTTTGGCTATCATCTATAACAATTATTAAAATTAAATTTAAGCATAAGTATGTATCAGGGATAATGGGTAATAAAAATCTTACACATAAAATGTCTGAGGTTTCTATTGTTAGTGAAAGGAACAAGAGCTTTGTGATTTGAAAATTAGCTCTATCATTCAATAAAACAATTGTCACAGTTTTTATAGGTTGCTGTCAACTTTGCTCTAACTCAAGACAAACTTCTAAATAACAGAATATTACCTGGTTTTGTTCCATCTTTATGATCACTAGAACTCTTGAGTTCACTATTGTGGCCACTGTGTATTTTGAGTAACTTCTAACCTGAGAGGCTCATCTTCCAGTACTATACTGGGCAATAATCTGTCGTGTTTAATGGGTTAATAATAAGCTTTTCATTGACTGATTCTCAGGAGGTAGATATCAGGTATTTTTCAAAGGATTATAAAATTATTTATTGACCATAGTATTTACAATAAAGTAATCAATATTTACAATAAAGTAATCAACATACAATTGGATTAACATTCTGATTACTACAAAGTTATTTTACCAGGCTTAAGACATTCCATGAATCACAGTCAGTATAACACATATTTTAACTTTCTGTAAAAATATGGTTATCTAAAAGGAACAAATGCCTACCCAACTAAGCCTTGAAGACATACCATTATTAGTCTATTTTGCTTATTTAAGTGGGGAGGTTTTGAGTAGTGGTAAGATTTTTTTCCTCTCCGGGGATGTTGCAAATAGTGTTTCATTTATATGATTCTATAGGGATGAATGATGATAGATTTTTTTAAGTTGTTTAATTAATTAATCACTGGACAATTTGTTTGAATTGAAAAGGTTTAACAACTATTGGTTCCTGAAGGGGAGAAAGAGAGAAAGATGGACCAGGACAGTGGAGATTTTTTTTTGGCGGCATTTCTGAATAGATTCAAGCCTCCAGCAGCAGTTAGCACAGTAAACAATTGTACCATGCAAGAACTTCTGTAACACATATGAGCTGTGTGCTTCTCGTGAGATTTTTTTTGAATTTTTATTTCCTTCAGTTTCCTCATCTATAAAATGGTATAGAATGATGCTAATTATATGTCTTTTTTTATTTATGTATTTTAACAATTTATTGGGGCTGATACAATTCTTTTCACAGTTCATACACATACATACATCAATTGTATAAAGCACATCTGTACAGTCTTTGCCCTAATTATTTTTTTCTCTTTTCTTCTTTTACATTTTATTAGGGACTCATACAACTCTTACCACAATCCATACATACACATACTTCAATTGTATAAAGCACATCCATACATTCCCTGCCCCAATCATTCTCAAGGCATTTGCTCTCCACTTAAGCCCCTTGCATCAGGTCCTCTTTTTTCCCCCCTCCCTCCCCATTCCCCCCTCCCTCATATGCCCTTGGTAATTTATACATCGTTATTTTGTCATATCTTGCCCTATCCGGAGTCTCCCTTTCCCCCTTCTCTGCTGTCCCTCTCCCAGGGAAGAGGTCACATGTGGATCCTTGTAATCAGTTCCCCCTTTCCAACCCACTCACCCTCCACTCTTCCAGCATCGTCCCTCACACCCTTGGTCCTGAAGGCATCATCCACACTGGATTCCCTGTACCTCCAACCCTCATATGTACCAGTGTACAGCCTCTGTCCTATCCAGCCCTGCAAGGTAGAATTCAGATCATGGTAGTTGAGGGGAGGAAGCATCCAGGATCTGGGGGAAAGCTGTGTTCTTCATCGATACTACCTCACACCCTAATTAACCCATCTCCTCTCCTAAGCCCCTCTATGAGGGGATCTCCATTGGCCGACACTTGGGCCTTGGGTCTCCACTCTGCACTTCCCCCTTCATTTGATATGATATATATATACATATATACACATACATATACACATATATACACATACATACACACACATATCTTTTTTTTTTTGCATGATGCCTTATACCTGGTCCCTTGGGCACCTCGTGATTGCACTGGCCGGTGTGCTTCTTCCATGTGGGCTTATTTGCTTCTGAGCTAGATGGCCGCTTGTTCACCTTCAAGCCTTTAAGACCCCAGACACTATCTCTTTTGATAGCCGGGCACCATCAGCTTTCTTCGCCACATTTGCTTATGCACCCATTTGTCTTCAGCGATCCTATCATGGAGGTGTGCAGTCAATGATATGATCCTTTGTTCTTTGATGCCTGGTAACTGATCCCTTTGGGACCACTCGATCACACAGGCTGGTGTGTTCTTCCATGTGGACTTTGTTGCTTCTGAGCTAGATGGCCGCTTGTTTATCTTCAAGCCTTTAAGACCCCAGTCACTATCTCTTTTGATAGCCGGGCACCATCAGCCTTCCTCACCACACCCACTTGTTCACCCACTTTGGCTCCAGCCGTTGTGTCGGGAGAGTGAGCATCGTAGAGTTCCAATTTAATAAAAGAAGGTATTCATGCATTGAGGGAGTGTTTGAGTAGAGGCCCAAGGTCCTTCTGCCACCTTAATACTTGACCTATAAATATAGACACATAGATCTATTTCCCCATCCTCCTACATATATTTGCATGTACATGTCTTTGTCTAGACCTCCATGAATGCCCTTTGACTCCTAGCTCTTTCCTCCATCTCCCTTGACTTTCCTCCTGCCCTACTACCATGCTTCATCACCACCTGGGCTAGAGTATACCTCTTCTCTAAGCAACCTTACCCTTGATCATTTCCCACCAGGCCTGCCACTCCCCCTTCTCTACCATTTGGGGTCCCATGTTTTTCCCTTGTCCCTGGGTTTGTTAACACCTCTTCCTTACCCCACCCCTACCCCCCCACCCCAAGTCCCCCCGGAAATGTCGATCCCGTTGTTTTTCCTCCAGATAGTTCATCAAGCCTGTCCTATTCAGACAGACCTGTGGAGTCACTAACATGCACGAAAACTAGACAGAGGAAAACAAAGCAACAGTATACAACCAGACAACAAAACAACAAAAACAAACCGCTGACAAAGAACAGAACAAAACAGTTCACAAGAGAAAAGCTTGTAGTTAGTTCAGGGATCGTTTGCTGGCCCTTAGGAGCGTTTTCCAGTCCAGTCTGTTGGGGCACCACGCCCTGGCCCCAAAGTCCACTTTCAGCATTCCCTGGGGACCTTGACACTCCATTCCCTTGCTGTTCCGCTGCACTCCCCCAGTGATTTGCCTCTGTGTGGTGGGATCAGGTCAGGTGCAATTTCCACACTGTGTCTCCGGTGCTGTCCCCTGTATCGCCCTTAGTCACTGAGGGGCATCATGTCTCATAGTAGGGCCAGCCATGTTGTTCTCTCTGTGGACTGGTTGCTCTACTCAGGAACATCATCATCACGGCCTGGTGGGCCAGGCTGTGCTCCACTCTCTCCTCCTGCCCCTTTAAACGAATATAAATAATAATTTCAAAGAAGTGGCAGCCCAGTTAGGAACGCATTAAGGGACATCAGAGAAAGAAGTTGCCATATGTCCTGAAGCCAGTTGCGAGAATTATTTTCTGACTTCCTTTGTACACGTTTTCATTTGTCAGTCAGAAGCGAATCCTGTGGATGCACCCAGGGAACTGGGTCTTTGTCAGTCCACAGAAGGGGAATTCAAGTGAACCTGGGCACGGTTAATATTGGCACACGCTGAGAAACATCATCCATTTGAGCAAGTTCATTAAAATAATGAAATACATAACTTTGCTCTACTCACAGTGTTTTAATGAACAAAATTATTACAACTTAATTTGAATGAGGCTAATCTGGAACAGATGGTTTGGCAAATCAAAGTCCACAAAATGCTGCCTCCAAAAATCTGACATGTTTTGTAAATGCTGAATCTTATTTTCCCTTTTAAGTCCCTATAAGTGCCAGCAGAAACTGAGAAGAATAGCTGACAGGAAACAAAACATGAACAAAGACAGTGTTTATGCTGCTGTAACACAGATATTCCACTAGCTGCCGAAGGCAAGATGAATATTAGCTATCTGATAAAGCAAGGAGGCTAGAGCATGGCTCTTGAAACTTACCTAAAATGCCTCTTCTTGGACAAATCAACATCCATAATTATGCTTAAATTTAATTTTCATATTGCCATAGATGGTATCCTAACTGAAAATGAGTCTTAGCAAGTGTCTACATTTCACACATACACACATATACTCCTCTAATTTTCCAATGCTAATTGCTGTCCAAGCAGGAGTATTTGTGTATGCCATTTTATTTATTACTTTTTCTGGACACAGAAATATTGTTGCACTTTTGAGGTCAATTTCAATGCCACAGGGGAAGGAGGCTAGAAGTTGACTTTACAATTGATGGGCTTTACAAAATAGTGCATCATCAGAAGTGGTAAAAAAATAATACATTCTGGGTTTTAACCTGCCTTTAGTCACTTATAAGTTTTCACTAAATAGCTATAAATCCATTGCACAGAAAGTCATAAATAACTGAGATTTCACACCTAAGTTTTGTAAGGCAAAACAAAGACAGCATAATAAGAATTGAGTGTGGAGAAACAAATGTTTAAATTCAGGATATCAGTGAAATGGTGAGAAAGAAATCTGACCTTCTCAGGCCATGATATTGAAAGTTTAAGTAAAGTTAAAACAAATGGAATTGGTTATAAGTGTTTTTATTTTATTGTGACTGATAAAATATCTAAAAGTCGAGATTATTGTCACTATGTTATTTTCAAATTGAGATAAAGGTTAAATAAAATATACTAAGTGGGAAATTAGAATTGTATTCCAATTCTCTTCTGGTAGAATATCTGACTTACAAGTACCACAAATTCTCCAACCTTGTTGGTTTGAGAATATTACCATGCTGGAAGAGATCTGACCACTTGTCTTATACCCACATCAGAGAAAACATCAACTCTGATTTAGTCTACCTTCATAAACAGCTTTTCCTTTGAGACATTAAAAAAGAAAAACAAGTCTCTTTAAAAACCTAACACTCGGTTAGGGTTAGGGTTAGGGTTAGAGAAATAAAGAAAGAAAAGAAAAAATTATAAAAAAAAATAAAAACCTAACACTCATCTCTAAAGTAAAATTATAAAGTACAAAAAGATAGTTTAAAAACATTCTTATTTACAAATTCGCACAGAGAAATTATTAATATCAGGAGTTGATGGATATCATTGTTGGCTACTTTATACATATATATGTATAAACACACATATATAGACTACATAGATAGAATTTTATAAAATTGCCATCAAAAGTTAAATAAATTAATTTATTATGAAAACAAAATCCTTAGATTTAATTAAATTACATAAAAAGCAAAATAATACAGTTACATTAAAAGCCCAAACAGGATTTATTATAGTGTTGATAAACTGATTCTGAAATTTATATGCAGAACATGTAGCCAAAAGTAGACAAATAATTTAGAAGAAAAGAAGGTGTGATATTCACTCCACCTGACATGCTGACTTGTAAAGATTTTAGCAAAATTCAGGCCACCTTGATTTGAACAAGATACATACAAATATGCAATTATTTATGCAGAAATTAAAATAATAATATCACATTCCTTATACCATATGCAGTATTCAAGTGATTTAAATATGCAACAAAAATACCACAAATATTGGAAGATATATTTAACAAATAAAGAAGGAAAAAATGATAAAAATACATAAAACTATATTCTAAAATTGAATTAATTTACATATATTAAAAGTGAAAACAAATCAGAATTCCTGCTATTGTAGAGAGGATGATAAATATTCTTCCCCAAAACTAACTGTAAAACTGAAAAAAAGTCTGAAAAAAATACTTCAGTTGTCTGGATAGAGACCAAAAGCAAACAATAAATTGCTATTGCTGTTTTTCTTGATTTAGTTCTATATGTCCAACAGAGTGAAACATTGGCTGGTGGTATGGGATCATTACAATCAGTGATGTTTGAAGCCATTGTTGCAGTCACTGTGTCAAAAAGTCTCTTTAATCATCTTCTTTTTCTCTGACCCTCTACCTAGTATGATATTCTTTTCCAGGGTCTGGGCCCTTTTGTTTACATATCCAAAGTGTGTAAGGAAAAGTTTCACCATCCCTTATTCTAAGGAGCATTCCAACAGTGCTTCTTCCAAGATGGATTTGTTCATTCTTTTGGAAGTTTCTAGTATGTACATTATTCTTAACCAGCATTGTACAATGCAAAGGTTCTAATCCTTCTTCAGTCTTCCTTACTCATTGTCCAATTTTCACATGCATGTGAAGTGACTGAAAATACTATAGGTTACGTGAGGAACACCTCAGTCCTCTACGTGACATATTTTCACACTTTTAAGAGATCTCTTGCTGCAAATTTGTCTGATTGCCCATCTAATTTTTAAATGATTTGTTGGCATATACTTTATATGCCATACCATTTAACTGTTCAATCACATTAAGAAGATTTGTGCAATCATCACCACAATCAATTCCAGAACATTTTCTTCTCATATTTGTTGTTATCTCCTAATTTCCTCCAATCCTAATCTGCCAAGCCTCTATCCACTTACTGTCTCTATAGATTTACTATCCTGTGTTTTATGTACCATAAATCATACAAAGCAAAACACAACCATAAAAAATCATTGAAAGTAAAACAACCTCAATGACACCTCTGTTAGTCCAGGTAGACTAGAGAAAAAAAATCAAAGAGACTTATACCTGAGTAAGAAGGAACTTTTTTCTGCATAGTCAATTACTCTTTGTTTCAGCATAGTCAATTTATATAGAGTAATTGTACATTAAGAAAACACCAAACTGGACTGGAAAACACTCCTAAAGGACAAAAAATGATCCTTGAACTAACTGCAAGCTTTTCTTTCTTGTTGTGTTTTGTTTGATTCTTTGTCAGTGGTTTGTTGTTATTGTTGTTGTTTTGTTGTATATTGTTGTTTGGCTTTGCTCTGTCTTGTTTTCGTGCATGTTATTATCTCCGCAGGCCTGTCTAAAGAAGATAGGCTGGATTAACAATCTGGAGGAGAAAACAACGGGACCCAGGGTTCCAGGAGGACAGGAGAGACAGGGAGGTGAGGGGAAAGGAAGTGATGTTAACAAACCCAAGGACAATAAAAAAACAAGTGATCCAAATTGGTGGTGAGGTGGGTGTGGGAGGCCTGGTAGGGCATGATCAAGGGTAATGTAACCAAGAGGAATTGCTGAAATCCAGGTGGGGACTGAGCATGGTAGTGGGACAGGAGGAGAGTGAAGGGAAATAGAGGAAATATGTGGGAGGGAAAGGGAATTTATAGAGTTCTAGATAAAGACATGTACATATGCAAATATATTTATATATGAGGATGAGGAAATAGATCTATGTACCTATATTTATAGGTTTAGTATTAAGGTAACAGAAGGACATTGGGCCTCCACTCAAGTGCTCCCTCAATGCAAGAATACTTTCTTCTATTATGTTGGCGTTCTATGATGCTCACCTTCCTGACACAACCGCTGAAGACAAAGAGGGTGAATAAGCAAATGTGGTGAAGAAAGCTGATGGTGCCTGGCTATAAAAAAATATAGCAGCTGGGGTCTTAAAAGCTTGAGGGTAAAAGAGCCGCCATCTAGCTCAGAAGCAACAAAGCCCACATGGAAGAACACACCACCCTGCGTGATCATGAGGTCCTGAAGGGATCAGTTATCAGGCATCAAAGAACAAAAATCGTATCATTGGGTGCACACCTCCATGATATGATGCTGAAGACAAATGGGTGCATAAGAAAATGTGGCGAAGAAAGCTGATCGTGCCCAGCTATCAAAATTTATAGCGTCTGGGGTCTTCAAGGTTGAAGGAAAACAAGCGGCCATCTAGTTCAGAAGCAACAAAGCCCACATGGAGGAAGCAAACCAGCCTGTGTGATCACAAGGTGTTGAAGGGATCAGGTATAATGCATCATCAGAACAAAAAAAATCTTACCATAGTGAATGAGGAGGGGAGTGCAGAGTGGATACCCAAAGCCCATTTTCGGCCACTGGAGATTCCCTTGCAGAGGGGTCTAGGGGAGGAAAAGAGCCAGTCAAGGTGCAATGTAGCAATGATGAAAAATACAATTTTCCTTTAGTTCCTAAATGCTTCCTCCCCGTCTCTCCCACTATCATGAACCTAATTCTACCTTACAAGTATGACTAGACCAGAGGATGTACACTGGTACAGATAGGAACTGGAAGCACAAGGAATCCAGGACGGATGATCCCGTCAGGACCAGTGGTGTGGATGGCGATACTGGGAGGGTCGAGGGTGAGTGGGTTGGAAAGAGGGAACAAATTACAAGGATCTACATGTGGCCTCCTCCCTGGGGAATGGACAAGAGAAAAGTGGGTGAAAGGCAGACGTCAGACAGGGAAAGATATGACAAAATAATATTTATAAATTATCAAGAGCTCATGAAGTAGGGGGCAGCGAGGAGGAAGGGGAAAATTGAGGACCTAAAGCCAGGGGCTTAAGTGGAGAGCAAATGTTTTGAGAATGAGGGCAATGAATGTACAGTTGTGCTTTACACAATTGATGTATGCATGGATTGTGATAAGAGTTGTATGAGCCCCTAATAAAACAATTTAAAAAAAGAAAGCACCCCTACCAATCTAGATCAAGTCCATAAGTCTGATATTAGCCTGTATGTCTGATACCAATCTATAAAGTCCTCTTCGAACTCACGAAACACATGCAGTAATGCCAAATGCAGGAAGATCACAGGCCAATGGGTGCGAAGTATTGTGGATCTAGTGGCAAATCTCAGCCCTGGCATGGGTCTTCACATGTCTCCTCCACATGTCTCCTTCAGCTCAGGGTTCTAACATAGCTCCATGTGTCTTGTCACCTGCAATGTCTCCCAGGGAGTGAACATGTGACCCACCTCCATTGAGCTGTTTATCTCCTTAGCGCCTCCAAATGAGGACACCAAGCTGCAGTGGGATTGACAGGCTAAACCCCATGCCTTCACTCATAAGCCTCAAATTGACAACGGATTATATAACTACCACAATGACTAAACAAAGCAGAAAACCCTCAATCAAATAGGAAGCAGAAAATATTAAAAGCTGAAACAACTATAAAATGCATCAAAAGGGAGATTGAATAATAGTCTTATATTTTAACCTAACTACATCTGTCATGATCAACTTTACAATGTTCTCTATCTGATATCAAAGCTATTCACATCCCTTAATTATGACCAGAGAGAATTCACCCAATGTGGAGGCCTTGCAAATGAATTTTGGGCTCCCCTGTTCTCCATAGTGTTTTGAAAACGGAGTGTTTATAAGTTAAGTACAGATACTATTTCCACCTTTGGATGTAAATTTTATTAATTACAATCCTTGGATCACACAGGCTGGTGTGCTTTCTCCATGTGGACTTAGTTGACACCTCACTTAGATGGCTCCTTGTTTGAAGGAAGACACACCTTTAAGACACAGAGCCTATTCTTTCTGACAGCCAGGAACCATCTGATTTGTTCCCCACACTTTGCTATAAAACCCAACTCTTTAGTGATTTTTTCATGAGGGCAAACTCAAACGTGACCATCTTATGGAAACTAATTGGCCTTAGTCTGGGGCTAGAATAAAGTGTGAGCCTCAAATCCATCCATATTTCTATGGTTTATGTATGTCTTGTCTCTGGTTCATTTTAGAAGCACCATTATAATTTTATAATAGATAGACTTATAAATCATCCCCTGTGGCATGAGGTAGTACTATTGAGAGTGTCACTAATTTATCCAACTGCATGGAAGTTAAAACAATGTTGAGAAAAGGAATGAGGTTTCAAAAGCTTGTCTTAAAACAGAGTCACCTAAATGAGATATCAACCAAGTACACCTAGAAGAAGCATACCAGCCTGTGAGATCCATGGTTTGTAGATAATAAAATCCAAATCTGAAAAAGGAAATAGTATCAGACGGTTGTATGAACAGCATTGCTAACAGACAGAGAGCATTGTAAAGTTGATTATGGCAGATGTAGATAGATTAATATGTGATAACTAATCATTTATTTTCCCTTTTGTTCTATTTTTAGGTTGCTTCAATTTTTAATGTTTTGTACTTTCTTGAATGAGATTTTTCTATTTTTGTCTAGTTATTTTTATAGTACTTGATTTTTCCTTGTTTGTTTGCTCCCTGCTTGTATTTTGTATGATTTTCTGTATATGAAGCCATGAATAGTTAGATCTATAGAGACTGTAACTGGATTAATAATTAGTTAGGGGCTTAGCAGGGGAGGATAGAGGAAATAGAAAGTTAATTAAAATAAGGACTAGAAAAAACGTTCTGAATTTGGTTGTGGTGATGATTGGACAAATCTTCTAAATATAAGTGAATGATCACATTATGTAATACATGAAGAATATTTCAATATAAATATAATAATAGAAATAAAAGGAAATTACACAAATATAAGCCAGTGTCAGAGTGTAATACACGAATTGTTGACTTATAGAGATTAAGTTATTAAACACTATTTACACAAAAAGAGGGGCTGGCAATAGAGCAAAATTTTCAATAACACTCATTAATAAAGGAAGAATCGTGTTGTGTTAAACAGGGTTCTCTAGTGAAACAAACCAGGACACTTATGGTATATATATCAAGAAGGAATATAACAGCTAATTAGTCAAGTTAGCAGTGCAGAGGGCTCAGTTCAGCTCACCCTAGTGGAACAGTTAATATACTCAAAGTCCTTCAATTCACATAGACAGCCCAGTCCAAGGTTAAGGAAGCAGACAGCGGAGTCTTCCATTAGGCAAAAATGGTGAGACTTCACCTCATGTACTTTGGACACATTACTGGGAGATACCAGTTCCTGCAAAGGACACTATGCTTGGTAAAATAGAGGACTGGAAAAAAGAGGGAGTTGCTTGATAAGATGAATTGACACAGTGGCTGCAATAATAGGCTCAAACATAAGAACAATTGTGAGAATGGTACAGGACCAGGTGATGTTTCACAAGAGAGCCATATAATCATCATTTGTGCTTTTATTAAATGGTGTCGCTAGTGGGCATCCTGAAAAAAATTCCTAAAAAGAGTAGCGTTGGGACAGAATCTACACATAATAAAACACACCAGAGAGTAAGAAACTCTATGATAAGATTAAGGAAATAGGTTTGAAAATATTAGAGATAATGATGAAAAAAACAGTAAAATTAAATCATTTTACCATTTAGTTTATGTATTATATAGAAATAAAGTTTCATAGCATCATTTACCTTTAAGTAAGAATCTGCACCTTAATTCATGTAACCATGTACCCCATTAAAAAACTCGCTGCCAGTGAGTTGATTCTGACGCAAACCCCATGTTTGGGGTTTGAAAACTATAAATCTTTCCAGTGTTTACACAATAATATGACCAGGACTTATTGATCCATCTTGTGTTGGGCTGGGTTGTCTAGAGATATACAGTGGCACTCACATATTGTGGTAGTTACATAATCTCCTGTCAACATGAGGATATTAAGAGTTAAGGGGTGGAGTCTACCCTGTCAATTAGGTCACAGTCTGATGGTGCCTCCTTGTGGGCATGGCCTTCTCATGAAGATTCTGAAAACTTCTCTTTCTTCCTGGAGGTGGGTCACACACTCTCTCTGCCTTCATCTTCCTGTGGACAAGCAACGTGAGGCAATGCTGAGACCTAAACGAGCAGTGGAGACCTGTGGAGACAGCTCTGTGATGCTTCCACCGCCATGGGATCCACAAGATTTTTCATCCACCGGCCTGTAGTCTTCCTCTATTCATCATCACTACTTGTGCACCATGAGTCTGATGAGGAATTTATGGACTATTATTGGACATATGCTGTAATATTGGACTTATGGGCTTGATCTGGACTGGGCTGTGATGTTTTCTTAATATAAAATTGCTCTTTGATATAAAGCTCTCTCTTACACATATGTAAGTATCAATAAATGTTTTTTCTCTAAGTCAACCTGGCTTAACACACATATGTATACGAGTTTTATGTCAAATAAGTATATATAAAGTCCTTAAATTTAATGCCAGTCTTTGTGCAGACTCATTTAGCTGCAGACCAATGATGCATAAAGGTAAACTGGAAAACTGGAAGATCTCAGGCTAGCAGGTGCAGAGTAAAATGATTCCATGATAGGTGAGACCATGGCAAGATGCCCAGAGTTCTGAAGGCTGCCCCAGGGTAGGCAGAGTTCCAGCAAGCAGAAAGGGGAAGGAACAGAGAGGGAATTCCCAGTGTATCTCACACTTACAAAAAAGGCTATGAAACCAAATAGGTATCATTAGGCTGTGTGTTAGACAGGGTTCTCTAGAGAAACAAAATCAGAATGCTGATAATTTATATATATATATACACACACACACACACACAGATAGATAGATGTATAACATAAGAAATAAACAGTTAATTGAAATATAAAGCAGTACAAATGGCTCAGTGCAACTCACTCCTGTGAGACACTGGCAGTCCTTGAGGGCACCGGGTAGTCCTCTGTAGAGTAATTCAGGCTATCCGGGCACAGGCAGCAAACAGCAAGGCAGGTAATCAACAGTCAGCCAGATGGCAGGGTCCAACAGTTTCCACCTCAAGAGATATGAATTCAGTGGTGTGACGAAGCAGGTCTTGAAGGAACCTCAAATTACAGTGACCCAGTCCATGGTTTAGGTGTCCCACAGGTAGTGTAGCATGCAAATTGAGGCACAGAACAAGCAAGGCAGCTGCACACTGGTCCCATGATAAAAGAGCAAGAGACAAGAAAGGCGAGGCTCACCAAGTTATTTATCTCTCCACCCTTCAATTAATCCCACATGTATTTATCGGCCATGTTAGAAAAATAAACTAACTACCTCAGGCTGCAAACCAATTAATAGGTTGGGCCCTGTGCCTACCCATACCCAGGAATGTCTAGTTATGTCTTGATATAAATTGACACCTTTACACAACTCTTTAACCTACAGCATCACCAGAGACAATAATAAAATCGTACTTGCACCTAACATGATGCAACTAACAATGTACAACTGAAAATACACCAGCCCCATTTAAACCTTCATTCAATAAATTAGAAAAACAAAACTATTCTATGTCTAACATTTGCAATTGTGTGGACACTCACACTTTAATCCTATAATCCTTTCAACATCTTCCTCCATCCATGAGTTTGTAAGCAAGCCACTCCATGTCTTTATCTCCCCCTATTTTGGGTGCTCAATTTCCATACTGCCCATTTCTACCAAGCCAGTGTTCTGAGGGACAAGCATGCTCTTGGATGTGAAGAATCTTCATTCAACTTGAGACCTTTTGTCTACATCCATAAACAAAGTCAAATACAGAGCAGGCAACCCATCAAATAAGTATACAATGTACATCAGTTCATAAGGCCAAACATATTCATCAGGTTGGGTCTGGTTAACTCAGTCTTAGCCATCCAAGTTACCTCAGTGGTTGCCATAGCAAGCTAGAATCACCCACTTGATGGCCCCTTCACAAATTCTGAAAAACCTATCCCCTTAGGCTAGGTTAAAACCATAGACGCAACTTTTAAGCAAATCTTTAATTCAGACTGACCAACCTACTCCCTTCTCTTCTACGCTCTGTGAACTAGGTCCACATGTGTCAATGGCCAGATTCAACCCCTGTTGCTATGTTTTCCCCACTTCCACTGAACAAAAATGAATTCAGGTAGTCAACTAGCAGGCATTTCAGGGTACCCTTAGCCCCCCTTACAATTCAGCCTTGGGGAGAAGGGGGGGTGGGCGGAGTTCTCTCATGGGCCCAGACTTTTCAGGCTTAGACACAAACTGCTTGCTCAAAATTTAAAAAGCCAAAGTCACTTTTATCCCCTTCAATTTCCCAACAGTTTTAGTGGCATGTCTTTTCAAATGCAAATGTCCTGCAACTTAAAGCACTCAGTGAGTACTTACCTTGCCTAAGATTAGGCTTCAAATAAAAAGCCTTTCCTTGAAAAAAATTCCTAAAGTCCCTTTAACAACCTCTTTATAAATTCCATTATAATGACTGAAGGCAGTGGGATTACAAATCCTCTCCAATCCTACTTCCCAATAATCATTTCTATCACATATTATATCAGTAATATCAGGTAAAAGAAATCAATATAAATGAAGTATAGCCAGATCCTAAACACAATTTCCTTTAAAATACTCAAATTCAATCCTTTCTTGTATAGACTATTCATTCATATGCAGTGTGGCCATAGGCTTCAACCTAGGGCCAGACCTTCTGTCACCTATTTTGACTAAAGAGAAGGCTTTAAGCTCAGACAAATCCAAGAAGCATTTCCTTTCCTGAACTGTAATTTAATAGTCATTACATTTCTTTGCTCCATTTCAGATAGGAACAACCAAAGACAACTCCTAAGGTTCAATTTTTTCACGTTCCATGCCTTTTCCAGAAACAAACTGAGTGCATTTGAGAGCATTAAGAGTGAAGGAGTGAAGTCTAGCCTGTCAATCAGGTCATAGCCAATGAGGCCTCTGTGTGGACATGTCCTTCTCCTGAGAATTCTGTAAACACCTATATTCCTCCTTGGAAGCGGGAGACATTCTCTCTGTCAGCTCAGTCACTGTGAGGCATTCTTGCTGACAAGCCACATAGAGACAGAATGATGGCAGCCAGAGCATTGGTGCTGAAGAAGCCACATGGAGACCCTTACCAGCACAGAGATGCTTACACAGCCACAGGATCCACAAGATTTTCCACTCAGTGGCCTGTGATCATCCTGCATTCTGCATCATTGCATGTGTTTCATGAGTCGGAAGAGGAATTTATAGATATGTATTGCACATAGGGCTAAAACTGGACTTAACGACTTGATCTAGACTGGGCTGGGGTGTTTTCTTAATGTAAAATTACTCTTTGATTTAAAACTCTTTCTTATGCATATAAGAGTGTCTATGAATTTGTTTCTCCAGTCAACCCAGACTAACACACTGAGTTAACCATGTGGCCATATCTGACCTCTACTAGTTCCACAAAGGATAAGGGAAATCCAACTCTACCTGACTACCTTGCAGCACATGTCAGACAAGTCTCCACTCTCGATCTTCATGATTTGTTCCTCTGGACATCACCTCCATGGTACCATATATGTTAGTCTTGGTAGTACAGAGATACAAATCCAGTGCCACTCCTAAAGGTATCAGAAAGAGTTTTTATCAAAAAGGCATCCCAGCCCAGTCCAACTCAGGTCCATAAGCCCACTACTATCCCCTCTTCTGACTCACATATTTGATTATCTTTACTTTTATTCGTGTCTTTTTAATGATCTTTTGCTTTCATTTTGTATAATGTTCTTGATGTATTCCACAGCTCATCAGGTCTTCTGTCACCAGTGTTCAATGAAGCAAATATTTTTTTGAGATGTTCTTGAAATTCAGGTTGGATAGACTCAATGTTGTATGTTGTATCTTATGAACTTGGACCAATTTTCTTAATCTTTTCCATCATCTCTTCCCATAGTAGTAATAAATATTATTTCTGTGTATTCTATCTAGAGAAGTGTATGTGTATAGTTGCTGCTTATGTTACTGGAAAAGGGTATTATCTATGAACAAGTAATAAGTCTTACAAAATTCTACCATGAGATATCCAAATTTGTTTCCTCACCAAGGTCATATTTTCCAACTACTATTCCTTCCTCTTTGTTTATAATTTTTGCATCCCAATCACCAATAATTATCAATGCATCTTGATGCAGGTTTGATCAATTCCAGACTGAAGTTGTTGGTAGAATTCTTCAATTTGTTTATCACTAGCTTTTGTGGTTAGAGCATAATTTTGAATAATAGTATTGTTGATTGGATTTCCTTGAAGATGGATAAATTATATCTACCACAGTCAGCATTGTGCTTGACCTTGAAATGTCCTTGTTGACAATAAATCAAATGCCATTCCCCTAGATTGTTTCATTCCTGGCATAGTAAGTCATATGATTTTCATATTCAAACTGGCCAGCTCACTATTGCTTAGAATATCAATGCTTATGTGTTCTATGTCATTTTTTACTACTTCCAATTTTCCTACTTCATAGTTCATACATTCCAAGTGTTAGTAGATTTGTCCAGCTGTGTCTTCTCACCTTGAGTTGTTCCCATTAGCAAATGAAGATACTGGGGTTCCATTCTTATATACTTTATTCCATTCTTATCAACATTGTTAACTCTATACTGAGAAAGCAGCTCCTCCTCAGACACATTTCTAGTGCCTTCTGACCTGAGGGGTCCATCCTCTGGCACTGTCACTGCAGTGTTCTGACTCCATTCACCAGGCCTTCAGTACTTTACAAAGTATCCATGTTATACATAAGGTTTTCGGTAACTACTTCCTCTGAAGTGGGCACCAAGTCCTTTGTAGTATGTTCTTTTTCTGAAGCTCCGCTGAAACCTGTAATTTTGGGTGACCTTGCTTGTATATTAAATACCAGTGACCCAGCTTCCAGCATTACAGCAACACACAGGTCACCCTGTTTTGACAAATTGGCAGAGAAGTAGTTATAATAACAGAAAAAGTTACATATCTGAATTGTCAACCATGCTAGCCATAAAACACCCATTGATGTTTTCAACTCCTCACAATAGTGAATTTGTTAAATTAGTTGCCTTATAAAACTTTGCAGATGTCACAATAGTTAACATAAAATTTTCCCAAACTATACTTACTTTGTGCTATTTGCTGAGCACGTTTTATAAGGGAAAAGTCATGTCAAAATCCTGTTAAAGTGGTTCCACTGCAGCCTAGAAAAGCAGAATCCTCAACATTTAAAACAAGTGAAGTTTCCCTCCGTCACCCAAGCGCCCCTTCCGTAGGGATTCCACAACGTGAAATGGGATAGAAGAGCTTGGGTCTTTCCGTTTCAAAGTTGAAGAGTTTGGGTCATTTATATTTTAATCATCAAACTTGTGGCTTTTCAGCCACAGCATCTTCACTGTCAGATAAGTGTTCACGATGCATTTTTAATATCCTCACACTCGAATTTAAGATCAAACAACTTTAATAGTGGGTCCATACCACTTGGCCTTGTTTCAAACGGTTTTTCTTGGAAAATTATGAAGTGATTCAAGGAGTTATGATGAAGGTTGTATTGCTGAATAAAATACTCATAGCTTATTAGCATTTGAAATGTAACTAATATGATACAAGAACTAAATTTCTAAGCATATTTTATTTAAATTATTTATATGGAACTGGTGGCTACTGTATTAGAGAGTGCAAATCTAGAGTATTTAAAACTTTGCCTCCTGTTTGCTCTGTACATTCATGGGTACATTTGTAGCAATAATAGATAAAATATACAAATATCCTCTGTTAAATTTGTATATATTTGTGGGTATCCTCTCACTCTTCCATTCATATCTATTGAATCTACACATCTATCCAGGCATCTATTTAGAATTTATCACTATTGAAACCTTGTATATTATATATTATATTTGACCTGTTGTCTTTAACTCTTGCAAACATCCCAATACATTGCTCTGTTTCTATCATATTTTTCCCATTTCGCTCTTGTTGAATATTGTCTTGCCCTTCACCAGTTAATATCTGTCTAACATCTAGTCTATATTTTCCTTTCTATTTCCACTTCTTTCCTTTTTCCTCCAAACACTGATAACTATAAAACTTATTTTAGAAGGGGGAGGAGGAGAGAGTGAAGCACATCCTGGCCCACCAGGCCGTGAGAATGATGTCCCTGATTAGAGCAGCCAGTCCACAGAGAGCACAACATGGCTGGCCCCACTATGAGACATGATGCCCCACACTGACCCATGGCCCTACAGGGGACAGCACCGGAGACACAGTGTGGGAATTGTGCCTGACTTGATCCCACCACGCTGAGGCAAAGCAATGGGGCAGTACAGCAGAACAGCAAGGGAATGGAGCAGCAAAATCCCCAGGAAATGCTGAAAGTGGTGCCCCAACAGACTGGACTGGGAAACACTCCTAAAGACCAATAAACGATCCTTGAACTAACTACAAGCTGTTCTTTCTTGATGTGTTTTGTTTTGTTCTTTCTCAGTGGTTTGTTGTTGTTGTTTTGTTTTCCTCTGTCTTGTTGCTTTGTTTTCCTCTGTCTTGTTTTTCTGCATGTTATTATCTCCACAGGTCTATCTTAATAAGATTGGCTGGATGAACTATCTGGAAGAAAAACAACGGGACCGACAGTTCCGTGGGGACATGGGATAGGGGGAGTTGAGGGGTAAGGAAGTGGTGCTAACAAACTCAGGACAAGGGAACAACAATGGATCCAAATTGGTGATGAGGTGGGAGTGGCAGACCTGGTAGGGAATGATCAAGGGTAAGGTAACAAAGAGGTATAACTGTAACCCAGGTGGGGATGGAGCATGATAGTGGGACAGGAAGAAAGTCGAGGGAAATAGAGGAAAAATCTAGGAGGCAAAGGGCATTTATAGAGGTCTAGACAAAGACATGTACATATGCAAATATATATATGAGGATGGGGAAATAGATCTATGTGCCTATATTTATAGGTTTAGCATTAAGGAGGCGGAAGGACCTTGGGCCTCTACTCAAGCATTCCCTCAATGCATGAATACTTTCTTCTATTAAATTAGCAATCTATGATGCTCACCCTCCCAACACAACTGCTGAAGCCAAAGCGGGTGAACAAGCAAATGTGATGAAGAAAGCTGATGGTGCCCAGCTATCAAAAGAGATAGCATCTGGGGTCTTAAAGGATTGAAGATAAACAAGCGACCATCTAGCTCAGAAGCAACAAAGCCCACATGGAAGAACACACCAGCCTGTATGATCACATAGTTCCGAAGGGATCAGTTATCAGGCATCAAAGAACAAAAAAATCATATCATTCGGTGCACACCTCCATGATATGATCGCCGAGAACAAATGTGCGCATAAGCAAATGTGGCAAAGAAAGCTTATCGTGCCCAGCTATCAAAAGAGATAATGTCTGGGGTGTTAAAGGCTTGAAGGTAAATAAGCGGCCATCTAGCTCAGAAGCAACAAAGTCCACATGGAAGAAGCACACCAGCCTGTGCGACCACGAACTCTCAAAAGGATCAGGTATAAGGCATCATCAGAAAAAAAAAAAAATCTTACCATAGTGAATGAATGGCGAAGTGCAGAGTGTAGACCCAAAGCCTATTTGTCAGCCGCTGGAGATCCCCTCCCAGAAGGGTCCAGGGGAGGAGATGAGTCAGTCAGGGTGTGATGTAGCACTGATGAAGAATACAGCTTTCCTCCAGTTCCTAAATGCTTTCTCCCCACCTCACCCCCCCAACTACTATGATCTGAATTCTACCTTGCTATTCTGGATAGAGCAGAGGATGTACACTGGTACAGATAAGAGCTGGAGGCACAGGGAATCCAGGGCATATGATACCTTCAGGACCAGGGGTGTGAGGGGCGATACTGGGAGGGTAGAGGGTGAGTGGGTTCGAAAGAGGGAACTGATTACAAGGATCTACATGTGACCTCCTCCCTGGGGGTTGGACAACAGAAAAGGGGTGAAGGGAGACACCGGATAGGGCAAGATATGACAAAATAATAATTTATAAATTATCAAGGGTTCATGAGGGAGTGGGGAGTGGGGAGGGAGGGGAATAAAGGACTTTATGCAAAGGGTTTAAGTGGAGAGCAAATATTTTGAAAATGATGAGGGCAAAGAATGTACAGATGTGCTTTACACAATTGATGTATGCATGGATTATGATAAGAGTTGTATGAGTCCCTAATAAAATGTTTTTAAAAAAACCTTATTTTAGTGTGAATAACTTTTCTTGACCATTTATAATACCCGGGTTGTTGGTTTATTTTGGTTATTTTAAATCATTTTCTTGGGGGCTCATACAATTCTTATCACAATCCATACACACATCCATTGTGTCAAGCACATATGTACATTTGTTGCCGTCATCATTCTCAAAACATTTGCCTTCTACTTGAGCCCCTCCCTCCCCACCACCCTCCCTCATGAACCCTTCATACTTCATAAATTATTATTATTTTATTATATGTTACACTGTGCGATGTCTCCCCCCACCCCCGCCCTCTTCTCTGCTGTCCATTCCCCAGGGAGGAGGCTATATGTAGATTCTTGTAGTCAGTTCCCCCTTTCTACCCCACTTCCCTGCACCCTCCAGGCATCACCACTCTCAACACTTATCCTGAAGAAGTCATCTGTCTTGGATTCCCTGTGTTTCCAGTTGCTATCTGTACCAATGCACATCCTCTGGTCTAGCCAGATTTGTAAGGTAGAATTGGGATCATGATAGTGTGGGGTAGGGGGGAGGAAGTATTTAAGAACTAGTGGAAAGTTGTATGTTTCATCTTCGCTACCCTGCACCCTCACTGGCTCATCTCCTCCACACAACCCTTCAGTAATGGGGTGGCCAGTTGCCTACCGATGGGCTTTGAGTCTCCACTCTGCACTCACCCACATTTACAATGATATGATTTTTTTGTTCTTTGATGCTTGATACCTGAACCCTTTGACAGTTCATGGTTACACAGAGTGGTATTCTTCTTCCAAGTGGGCTTTGTTGCTTTTGGGCTACATGACTGCTTGTTTAGCTTCAAGCCTTTAAGGCCCCAGACACTATATCTTTTGATAGCCGAGCACCATCAGCTTTCTTCACCACATTTGCTTATGAACACGTTTGTCCTCAGTGATCATATCAGGGAGGTGGGCACCCACTGATACGGTTTTTAGCTCTTTGATGTCTGATAACTGGTCACTTCTACACCTGTGGTCAGACAGGCTGGTGTGCTTCTTCCATGTGGGCTTTGATGCTTCTCAGCTAGATGGCCTCTTGTTTATCTTCAAGCCTTTAGACCCCAGATGCTATATCTTTTGATAGCTGTGCACCATCAGCTTTCTTCACCACGTTTGTTCATGCACACATTTTTCTTCAACAATCGTGTCAGGAAGGTGTGCATCCTGGAATGCCAATTTAATAGAACAATGTGTTCTTGCATTGAGTAAGTGCTTGAGTGGAGGCCCAATGTCCATCTGTTGCCTTAATACTAAACCTATAAGAATATGCATGTTGATCTGTTTCCCCGAACTCTTATATAAATATATTTACATATGTACATTCCAGTCTTTAGACCTCTATAAATAGCCTTTATCACCTAGTTCTTTCCTCTATTTCCTTTTATGTTCCTCTTGTCCCATTTATCATGCTCAGCCTTCATTTGGGTTTCAGTAACTTCTTTCGGTCACATTGCCCTTTCTGGATCCCTACCAGGCCTCTCACACCCTCCTTGCCACTGACTTTGGATCACTTGTTACTCCCCTGTCCCTGGGTTGGTCAGCACCACCTCCTTACTCCCGCATCCCCCTCTCCCGTGTCCCCCTGGAACCATTGATCCCATTGTTTTCTCCTCCAGACAATTCGTCCAGCCTACCTTTTCTAGATAGATCTGCAGAGATAATAATATAGACCAAAAATCAAGCCATAGCAAGACAGGCAATGAACACAGCGATGAAAACAAAAAAGAAATCCAATTACCCATAGAAAAATAAATTAATTAAAAGAAAAAAAATTTAAAAGAAAGAAAAACCTGTAAATAGATCACGGTCTGATTTTTTATCTCTAGGCGTGTCCTTCAGTCAGGTCCGATGGGGTACCATGCTCTGGCCCCAGGGTCTGTCCTTTGTACTCTCTCAGGGGCTCCCTGCGCTGTTCCCACAGTTGGTTTGCCACATGGTTTTAGTGGTTTGCCTCAGTGTCACAGGGTCAGTCTGGGCCAACCCAACAGTGAGTCTCCAGTGTTGTCCCCCTTAGGGCCCTGGGCCATCAAGGGACAGCTTGTTTCGTAATGGGATCAACCATATTGTCCACTCTGTGCACTGGCTGTTCAGAGCGGGGATATCATCCTCCCGGCCTGATGGGCCAGGATGTGCTCCACTCTCTTCCTCCCCCTTCATTTGCTCCCATTTGGTCTCATCAGACATACTCCTCTCTCCTAGCTGCAGCTTCAGTGCCATCCTCTCAAGTAAATTCTTCTGACAGAAAGGACAGTTTTCCACATAGCTGATATGGGGCCAAGCCCTCAGGCCCCTATACTGGCTCCCCACTCCTTCTTGGCACACTGCATTCATCTGGCAGTGGCTTATTATCTGGTCCCTCGGTCCCTGTGGAGGCACAAACAATACCCTCCCTTTGGGTGGCTCAGTGTCCTATTCCCCCACCACACTTTTTTTTTCTTTCCCTTTTCCTCCCTCCCCGCCCCCTTTTTAGTTGGCTGCCATATGTATACTTGGACTTGGTCTGGCCCCTGCCATCCTACCTGGACCTCACTCGGGATGATTTCTTAGCATTTAATTTATTCAAACAAGTTTCTTCACTAGTAACTCTGAGGGAATGCTTTTCTAAGAAATGTGTGAATTTATTTCAAAATATGAGCCCATGTTCACCAAAGTTTTATTCTATGAACACGTGATTGTTTTGATAGTGAGATGAATGCAGTAACTGAACTAAGCAATAGGTTATATTGGGCTTTTCCCTCATATCACTTGAATCATGTTGAGATATTACAGTTTGTTTTTATATTTTGAAAAAGGTAATTTGTTAGTCTCCACATGTTAGTTTCCTCCTTTATCTAAGGGAGAAGACAAAATGCAATCCATGTGATCTGCCTCTGAGAAATGTCAAGGCAATTGAAAAATCATGAAATGAGGTATATGGAGTCTTAATGAAAATAGAATGCACAGTAGGAAAAGAAGGTGCTATCTTTTTGGGTCAATTCTCTGTGTGGCCATGTAGATAAATTCTTCTCATGAGAGAAAATAACAGTAGAGTATTTAGTTGCAGCTGTGAAACAAATGTAGGGTCTAGCTAAATTTTCCCCACTGTTGTCCATATGAAGCACATATATTTTGCTAATCATCTTTATTCTGAAGTCTGAGATGACCGAACTAGGTTTGGAAGTAACACTATTTTTCCAATTATCCAGTTTCCCAAATACTATATCCCAGAAAGAGAATCGACTTCCTAAACACTGTTTTTAACATGATTCTCCCAGGTTCCTAATCCTGTATGAGCCTCTGGGAACACGTGTGCTACAGTGTCCATCACTTGAAACCGAGGAAGCCAGTATAGGCTCCACATTTTGTGTGCAAGTAGCCTAAAGGGTTTGTTTCACACAGAAAAACTGAGGATACTTGGTCCTAGACAGCTTCAGTGGTACAGCATTTGAACATGAAATCCCTGTTTGGAAGTTCTACCATTGCTTTAATGAGTCAAGAATCTGCCAAGACCCAAATCTTCAGAACCAGTGAGAGAAGGGCCCGCATATGATCAACAACTCCTTGGATTCCAATTAATTAGTATCATATGATTATGACACACAAAAAGAGCCCTTCAACTTGCTGCCATCATGTCAATGTTGACTCATGGTAACCCTTTTGAACAGGATAGAAATGCCCCTGTGATTTTCTGAGACTGTAACCACATTGGAGTAGAAAGCCGCAGGTCTTTCTCTCAAGGAGTGGCTTGTGCTTTCACTGTTGGTGATCTTTCAAATCACAGTCCATTGTTTATACACGATACCACCAGGGATGTGCAGTAGGTGAGAAAACAAATTATTTCTTGGCTTATCTGACAGCATCTTTAATTCCTAAGAAAATCCAGAGATTTATGTGCAACAAAACCATGGAGTAAATATGTCTAGTTGGTGTTGATAACTATTAAAATGCCTAGTTTAGAATAAAAATCAAAATAATACAAAGCTACTAACTAAGATCCAACTAAATGTTTCCACAGAAGTGCAGTTTAATTGTAAAGACACAGGTTAAAGCTAATTGATGGAATAACCACAACCACCACAAACACCACACACACATGCAACCCAATTAAAACTGGGAAAAGGTATAATAAATAACTTAATAAAGTACATGAGCAAACACTCCAACAAAGGATATTTCAATAGTTGACAGACACATATAAAGATTATCAATGTTATTAGCCATCAGATAAATGCAAATCAAAAGCAACCAGGGATAAGCATTTCACTCCCACCAGGAACAGTTAGGATGAAAATAAACTTTAAAATGGAAAAGAACAAAGGTTTGAAGGGATTTGGAAAAATTAGAATTCTCACCGACTGTTTGTGGGAATGCAAAATCTATCAAACAGTCTGGAAATTCCTCCAACTACTAGAGAAAATGTTGTCATAAAATAAAAACAAATAACCCTCCACCCCCAACCAAACCCACTGCCATGGCTTCAATTAACTCATAGTGACCCATTAACACAGAGTAGACATGCCCCTTTAGGTTTGGGGGAATGTAAATATTTATGGGAGAAGACAGCTTAATCTTTCTTTGACCCTACTCATAACCTGCTATGCCACCCAGAAATTCTACTTCTCAGTATATACAGGAGCTCTAACCACTTAATTGGTTTTATTGTAAGGTATTAACCAAAGGTCAGCATTTTGAACTCACCAGCACTTCATAGCTGAAATTTTCTGCTCCCATAAAAATTTGGTGCTTTACAAACCCTGGGGAGTGTGGGGGGAGGTCAGATGCTTATAGACATCTTCCCTGAAGGCAGTCCCTGCCAGACTGCTGTCTCCCCACACCACAGGGGTGGGCCTGCTCCCTGCTGCTGGAGACAACAGATTACTTCTCACTGAAGCTTGGGACCATTAGCTTGGTTCCTGTAGGTGGGGTTTACACCCTACTGTTTATGGTTCCTATGAAGGTCCAGAAAACAGGTCAAGGTTAGGTTGCCATCCTAAATCTAGGATCTGCCCATCTTGTCACATGTATACCCCCAATCCCTCCTCTTCCTATTGCGTGTAGTTCCCTAGACCACCCCCTCTCATTACTGTATTACCTATAGCACAGCCCCTTCCTGTGACGTACGTCCTTACCTGTAATTAGGGGGCTTGCAGGTCTCCAGAGAATATAAAACCCTGGGCAAGCATTAAAGAGCTCTCTCTCTCTCCACGTGGACCACCAAGGGGGGCTGAGGTGAGCATGCTACTATGAATTGTTTCTGACTCCATTTATTTCAATATTTCTCTTCTATCTCTCATGCTCTCTGTAACTTTGCTATAATCTTGACTTATTATTGATGTACAATTGCACCTACTGGACCAGTAATGATGTGTTAGGGGCTGGCTTCCCCTGTCAGGAGAGCAATTCTACTCTCTCCTACAGGTTCACTATGAGTTAAAATTGATACAATGGAGTGAGTTTTTTTTTTATAGGTATATTGGAGTGAGAAAAACACATGCATATACACACCTATGTTTATTGCCATACTATTCATATCAGCAAAAATATAAAAATTATCTAAGTGTCCATCATTAGATGAATGGATAAATAATGTGTAGTACATATATCAATAAAACGCTACTCAGAGATAAAGAAAAATATCCTTCTAAAACATCTTGCAACATGGATGAATCTTGTGTGGAGCAAAATAAGTCAATCACCAAAAGGAAGTATTATACATTTTCACTTTTAAGAAATAACATGAAAAGATAAACATAAAAACTAATATTTATTAGTGACTTCTAGGGATTGGGGCAGATTGGAGAAATGAGTTTCTCTTTAGATTATACATACTGGTGTGTTTGGTGATGGTAACAACACCAAGTGAATGTGATATGCGCACAACTTAACAAAAGTAAACAATTTTACCAAGATGTACATAAGAAAAAAGGATCTTTTGGCAATCACTGTAGCACATATAATTTGGCAACAGTAACAACAACCAGAAGATATATATATACTTTTATAAACATTTCATAGGTTTTCTAATGCTATAAATCTTTAGAGAAGTAGAAAGTTTCATCTTTCTCTTATGAAGTGGCTAGTGGATTTGAAGCGTTGATTTTGTTGTTAGCAGCCCAATATTTAACCCTCTACTCCCCCAGGGTTACTTGTGTATATTCATATGCCAGAATGTGTGTGAATATGTGTATGCATATATTTGCATTATACCTCTCGAGATTGGTTTTCTAAGTTTAAAAACAGGTTCAAATGCTTTGGTTAATCGACATAACAATTAGCTTAGTTTATTGAATAGAGTCTGGGATCTTAACAACTGGTGAAAAGCTATTTCGAAGAAAACAATCAGTCTTTACTTATATGAAGCAAAAAAAAACGGAAAGAAAGAAAAAAAACAGAAAGAAAAATTAGTTTAGCACTGAAGCTACGGTTCAGGGAGAGGGGCATGTCTGAGCAGAGCACACAGGAGCAAGCAAAGAAGGAAGGAAAATGGAACATATTCTGGCCCACCAAACCACAAAGATGATATTCCTGCTCTGAACAGTCAATGTACAGAGAGAACCATAGGGCTAGCCCCACTATGAGACACAATATCCCTCACTGACCCCGAGCGTTAAGGGGCACAAGACTGGAGACACAATGCAGGAAGTGAGCCCAATCTGACCCCACCACACCAGGGAGAAACATGAAGGGCCTGCAGAGCAGTAAGGGGAGCAAAGCATTTAAGTCCCCGGGGAATACCAGAAATAGACTTTGGGGCCAGAGCATGGCACCCCATCAAAACTCAACCGGAAAACCCTCATAAAAAACAACAAATCAGACCTGGAACTATTTATAGGGTTTTCTTTTTTGTTGTTTGTTTGCTTGAGGGTTTTTTGTTTTGTTTTGTTTTGCTTTTTGCTGTTTGTTTTATTTTGGTTTTGTGCTTATTGTTGTTTTTGCATGTCTGTCTAGACGGATAAGATAGGCAGAATAAACAATCTGGTGGTGAAATGAACAGGAACAACTGTTTCAGGAGAGGGGACATAGAAGAGGGGGAGGTGGAAAAAGGAAGGGGTGTGTCAACAATCCTAAGGACAAAGGAACAAGTGATGTAAAATACACAGGGAGGAGGATGTAGGATGCCTGGTGGGGCTTGATCAAGAGCAATGTAGCTGAGAGGAATTACTGAAACCTGAAACCTGAAACCTGAAACCTGAAACATGATAGTGGGATGAGAGAAAAGTAAAAGGAAATAGAGGAAAAAACTAGGAGTCAAAGGATATTTCTAAAGGTCTAAATAGAGGCATGTATATATGTACATATATTTATATACAATGATAGGGAAATAGATCTATGTATATATATTTAAATGTTAAGTATTAAGGTAGTAGATGGATATTGGGCCTCTACACAAGTACTCCCTCAATGCAAGAACACTTTGTAATGCTCACCTTCCCAACAAGATGGCTAAAGACACAATGGGTGCATAAGCAAATGTGGTGAAGAAAGCTGATGGTGTCTGACTATCAAAAGATAAAGCATCTGGGGTCTTAAAGGCTTGAAGATAAGTGGACACCTAATTGAGAAGCAACAAAACCTACATATAAAAAGTACACCCATCTCTGTGATCATGAGGTGTCGATGGGATCAGGGATCAGGCATCGAAGACCCAGAACAAAAAATTATATCAATATGAATGAGGCGGTGTGCAGAGTGGAGACCAAAAACCCATCTGTAGACAATTGGACATCCCCTCTCAGAAGGGTCACAAGGAAGAGACGAGCCAGTCATAATGCAGTATGGCATTGATGAAACATACAATTTTCCTCTAGTTCTTTAATGCTTCCTTCCCCCTCACTATCATGACCCCAATTCTACCTTACAAGTCGGCTAAACCAGAGCATGTACACTGCTACGGATAAGAGCTCACAACACAGGGAATCTGGGACAGATAACCCTCTTAGGACCAATAATGAGAGCAGTGACACCTGAAAAGGAAGGGGAAGTTGGGAGGAGAAATATGGAACCAATCACTATGATCAACATATAACCCACTCCAAGGGGGACAGACAACATAAAAGTGGATGAAGGAAGACAGCACTTGGTGTAGGTGACCAGATTTTAACATTGGTAAAGCGGGACACCAGCGGGACACCATTGATAAAACTCATATCCTGGTGAAATAGCCACATGGCAGCTGAAAACCATATAACCTAGCTTGTGCATTCTTTTCCAAAATCAGGACTTATTAAAAATGCCGCGGGATGCGGAAACAATTGTTAAAAATCGGGACTGTCCCGCCAAAAGCAGGACGTCTGATTACGAGTGAAAAGAAAATGTTTTGAAAATGATGATGGCAACATATGTACAAATGTTCTTGACATAATATATCTATGCATTATGACAAGAGCTGTAAGAGTCCCCAATATAATGATTTAAAAAAAAGATTATGAGTGTACACACACCACAGTCCTATTCT
The DNA here is from genome assembly GCF_050624435.1 of Tenrec ecaudatus. Classification (NCBI taxonomy): domain Eukaryota; kingdom Metazoa; phylum Chordata; class Mammalia; order Afrosoricida; family Tenrecidae; genus Tenrec; species Tenrec ecaudatus. The sequence goes on from NW_027459591.1 coordinate 201,736, forward strand.
GCCCACTTACCAACTGTTCTCATTAATTTCACATAGTTGGATACTGATAAAATAGAAAAAAAATTTATGAAACACAATGGCAAATTCCTTTTTAAAAATCCACATATAACCAGTTTTAGAAACACATATAGTAAAATCAGAATGGTACAAAAAAGATCAGCACAGACCCTGCCCAAAGATTACACTCAAATTGGTGAAGATTTTCGCATTTTTTGCTTCAGTAAAATATCAAAAGCTTCATTAAAAATCCATACTTAAAAGTCAGTTGAGACTACTACACTAAGATAATTTTAAATTGTCAAGTAAAATCAACCCACTTTAACCTAAGTAATAGCTTGGCTCAAATAAACAAAAAAAAAAGGAAATCATTTGTATGTACTAGGCTTCTTTAAAAAATCACTTATATAAGGTCAAATGGTCAATAATTATTGTTTAGAAAAGATGAGAAGACATGGGGAAATGGAAAGTAGATTAATGAAAATGGGACAACCTGAACAGAAATGAATGCTATTGCATTGTGAAGAATGTAACTAATGTCAATTGACAACTTGTGTAGACATTATGGAAAGAGAATCTAAACTGCATCTAAGCCTTCACTGAAAATGCAATGAAATATCCTTTAAAAAATAAAATAGGTAAATAAATTTTTATTTCTAATTTTTATTACATTTCAGGTAATCAATTTCGTATGGGCAAAAGTATAAACAGTTCTCCAAAGAGGATGTGTGTAGCTAATAATCACATGAAAAGATGTTCACATCATGAATTTTGAAAATGCAAGTCAAATCACAGTAAGATACTATTTCATCCCAATTTGGATGATTATATAGGAACCCTGGTTGTACTGAGGGTTGACCGTAAGCCAGCTCTTGTATATTTCATGTCAAATTGGCATGTGAGGCCTAATAATTGCCAATGATGTGACCTAACAGAAGATTAGGTTGGTTGGTGTGAAATCCTTTTGTCCAGATGCAAATGAAAGGAAGTTTCCTTGGGGGTTAGCCTACTTCCTATAAAATGGGAATGCTTGCTTTTTATTGCTGAGTCTGGATTCTGTTATCTGATATGTCAAATGCTGGTTCTGTGGGCTTGAGCCAATGACCTATCATATGCTTGCTGATCCTATTTAGTGGCCTGACATTTGACCTGTCAAACTTGGATTAATTCACGTATCCAGTAACAAATCTATTCTGTGATCTTCTTGCCTATTTTGGTTTCATCAGATACTAAAGCTACAGGAGACAGGTGAAATGTCAAGTCTAACATGTGACCCATGGACTTGGAACCAAACTGGACTCTCCACTTTTACAATTACATTAGTTCTATTTTCATATACACTTCTCTGTGTTCCTGTGTGTGCTCATGCACATATGTCACTGATTTTCCTTCTCTCCAGAAGTCAGCCTAACATAGCTGCTAACCTCAAGGTGGACAGTTCAAACCAAGTAACCATTTTACAGGGGTAAAATTAGGTGCTCTACTACTATGAAGATGTATTGTCTCAGAAAACCTACATACCGGGTCACTATGAGTCTGAATCAACTCAACAACATTGTTTTGAAATTGATTATAGGAGCCCTAGTTACCCAGTGTGGTATTTATATAATCATTTGTGAATTTGAGGATAAGAATGAAGGGGTGGAATCTAGTCGGTCAATTGGGTCATAGCCAATGAAGCCTCTCTGTGGGCATAGCCTTCTCCTGAGAATTTTGGGAAATCTGGTATCTCCTCCTTGGAGTCCCTGGGAAACATTGCTGCTGACAAGACACATGGAACTACACTAGTTTCCTGAGCTGAAGAAGCCACATGAATCTACTCTGATGCAATCAGACCTCTAAAGCCAGAGAAACCCTGTAGAGACCCCTGCCAGGGCTGAGATTTTAAACCTCATTGGATCCAAAGACTTTCTACCCACTACACTTGTTGTCATTGCATGTGTTTCTTGAGTCTAAAGAGGACTGTATAGATTATTATCAGACATATGGGCTAATATCAGACTTATGGGCTTGGGCTGGACTATTTTGGGATGCATTTTTAATGTACAATTACCCTTTATATAAAACTCTCTCTTATATACATATGAGTTTCAATGGATTTGTTTCTCTAGTCTACTCAGACTAATACACCCAGTGATTAAATGCTTGACTGCAAATCAAAAGGTTAGTATTCAAACCCATTAGCCATTTTACCAGAAAATTATGTGAAAGTCTATTTTGTAAAAATTTGGGATATCCTCTGGGGAAGTTCTATCCTGTCTAACAGGATTATTTAGAGCCAGAATTAACTCAAAGTTTTGAGGATAACTTTTATCAGAGAAATATAAAATATTGGCACATCTTTGGAGAAACTGAGAAAAAAATTGCCATTGCTGCTGTGGATGCAAAATGGTATAGCCACTGGAAAAACAGTTTCTCAAAAGGTTAATTATAGAATTATCTTATGAGTCATCAATTTCACTACCAGGTATATTTCAAAAGTCTTGAAAGCAGGCATTCAAAGAGATACTTGTACACCAATGTCATTGCAACATTATTCGTAATAGCCAAAGGGTGGAATTTATCCAAATGTGGATAAGTAAATGTGGTAGCGTTATAAAATAAGATATATTTCAGCCATAAAAAGAAATGAAGTTCTGATATATGCTACCACTTGAATAAACATTGAGAACAGTATGCTGACTGAAATAACTTGTAAGGAAATCATATGATCCCACTTATCCGAAGTATATAGAATAGGCAAATACAGGGAGATAAAAGGATAACAGTGGCCATCAGACATGCTTGTTTTTACTATTGTGGCTAGTGTGTTGCTTGATGTTAGAAGATATGCCATTGGTATTTCAAACACTGCCAGGTCACCCATGGTGAAGGTTTCAGCAGGTCTTCCAGACTAAGAACAGATTAGGAACAAAGAAAAGGAGCTTCGCTTCTGAAAATGTAGCCTCTGAAAATCGTATGAATACCAGTAGAATATTATCTGATATAGCACCAGAAGATGAACAACTCAGGTTGGAAGGCACTCCAAATTTCACTAGGCAAGAGCTGCCTCCACAAAGTAGAACTGGCCTTATTGATACAGATGGAACAAATGTGTTGTAACCTTCATTTAATGATGGGAAAGTACTCAAAATTAGGAGAAACCACTTCAAACATCCATTAAAAATTGGAATGTGGGATATCTGAAATACAAATATAGGAAATTTATAAGTCATCAGAAATGAACTGGAATGCATAAAAACTGGTAGGCTAGCCATTCGTGAGCTGAACTGACTGGTATTGACTTATTTGAATCAGATAATCAGGCGTCCTCAAACTACGGCCCGTGGGCCACATACGGTCCACCAAGGACATTTATGCCGCCTGCCAGGTGTTTTACCCCGTTTGTTTTTTACTTCAAAATAAGATATGTTCAATGTGCATAGAAATTTGTTCATAGTTTTTCTTTTAATTATAGTCCGGCCCTCCAATGTGTCTGAGGGACAGTGAACTGGTCCCCTCTTTAAAAAGTTTGATGACCACTGGCTCTGTAAGAAATTACAAATTCAAGAGGAATTATATCACATTGAGCATCAAAAAGAACATCTCATGGTCTCTATTGAAGTACAATATAGCCTGTGATAGGACAACATCTATATTTATACAAGGAAGACAACTTATACAAAGATAACAAATAGTACAACTATTATCAAAATTTAAACATCTACCACTAAAGCTAGTATTGAAGAAATTGAAGATTTTTACCAACTTCTGCAGTCTGAAATTAATCAAGCATACAGTTTAGATAGATTGGTCTGTATTGGTAACTGGAAAGAGACAAAAAGGAGGATAAGTAGTTGGAAGATATTCATCAGGAGGTGATAGAAACAAGAATAGCGACCACATGATAGAGTTTTGCAAGACCAATTCCTAATAATTGGAAATAACCTTTTCAATAACATCATTGATGACTCTTCATAGGAACATCACCAAATGAAACACATTGAAACCAAGTAGAGTATATCTGCAGAAAATATCAAGGAGAAGTATACAATAGTATTACTCAGTACAAAGTGGAGATGATGGAAATTATGATATAAGGTTTTGTGTCAACTTGATTGGGCCAGCGTTCTCAGCCAGCGTTAGGCAGTTAAAGCTAATAATTTCACTTGATGAGATCTAATACAGTGCAATTAGATGCCACTAGTCAGTTCTGACTCATCCCAACCCTATGCCTAACAGGAAGAAGCACTTCTCAGATCTCAGGGATTCTCACAATTGTTCAATGATCCCTCTGTTCAGCCACTCTGTCAATCTCTTTCATCCAGGGTTTCTTTTACACCCCCCTCCACTTTACCAAGCATGATTACCCATGTCCAGAGAATAATCTCTCCTAATACAATGCCCCCAAATTTGTGAGAGAAAGTGTTATCTTTGCCTCTAAATAGCCTTCTGGCTGTACTTCTTTCAAGACATGCCTGTTTTGTCAGTCCATGGCAAAATACATCTTTGCCATGTTTCCTTTGATCATCCTTATTCAATGTCCAAATCACATGCAAAAGAGGAAATTGAAATATGGTGTGATAGCATTTTTGGGTTTGTTTGGGTTCTTTTGTTGTTGTTATTGTTATTGTTTTTTGCCAACACGGCATACATTAGAAGATGTAGGTAGTTTAACTTGTTGATCAGGTCCCAGCTTGATGACCTCTTTTGAAGATGTGACTGAGATAAATGATTCCTTGAGCCAAACCCCTTCCGCTCTCTCCCTGGTGATCAGACCTGAGCTAGCTGCACTGTCTCAACCATGTGCTACGCTACCTGTGGGCTGAGCCAAACTCTGGACCATGGTGGACCCAGTTGCTGTGTGGTACTGTTCCATGACCTAGCACTGCCCCACTTTGCTGTGTCTGCTGCCTGCGGGCCGACTCCACTCATCTTCCCACCACTCCAGATGCCACCCCACCCCACAGCCACTTGATCCCCCTACATCTACACCATGGTGCTTTGCTACTTGCTACCCTGCACTACTGGCCTCTGCTCCACCTCAACATCTCATCTTCCTACTGTTTGCTTCCTTGGCCTTGGGCAAGTGGCTGGTGGGAGCTGGAAGGACCTTCAGTATATTAACTGTTCCACAAAATTGAGTTGGACTGAGCTGTCTGTACTGCCACGTGGACCCATTTGCTGCTGTATTCCTTTTTTGCTATAAAAACCTGTATAATCATAAGTGGCCTAGTTTTGTTTCTATAGGAAATGCTGCCTAACACACATGATTTGGCTTAAGTATGACTTGGTCCTCAAAGTAATATCCTTGCTTTTGAACACTTTAAAGAGGTCTGTACAGGATATTTTCCTAATGTAATGTGTCAAGAACATTATACATGAAGTAAAAGGTCACTAAAAAGACAGGAAATAAAGATCAAAGAAGATGTCAGGAGAAACTCTGATGCTTACCCTTAATTGTAGAGTACTTTAAAAAACTGGGGAAAATATGTTGAAGTGAAAGGTTTGAGCAGAAAATTTCAAAGGGCAGCTCAAGAAGAGAGAGTTAAATATTATCATGAACTATCCAAAGACAAAGAGTTAGAAAACCGAAAAGTAAGAACATACCCAACATACTTAAACTGAAAGAACTCAAACCGTGAGTAGCAATACTGAAAGATTCTATGGGCATAATATTGAATGATAAGTAGGAAGCATCAAATGAAGATGACATAACACATAGAGTCACTATATTAGAAACAAACTTAACATTCCATCAGTTTAGGAGGTAGCATATGAGCAAGAACCAATGTTATTATAAGAAGAAGTTCAAGCTACATTGAAAGCATTTGTAAATAACAACATTCCAGCAATTGATGGAATACCAATCGAAATGTTTCAAATAGCACATGAAGTACTGGAAGCATTTACTCGTCTATGCCAGGGAAGTTTGAAGACAGATACTTGAATGACTGACTGGAAGAGATTCATATCTGTACACATTCCAAAGAATGGTGACCCAACAGAATGCTCAAAATAGTGAATAATATCATTGATATGAAATACTAGTAAAATTTTGCTGAAGATAATCAAAAAATGGTTGCAGCAATCCATTTACAGGGAGCTGCCAGATTTTCAGGCCAGATTCAGAACAAGACATGGAACAAAGGATGCCATTGCTGATGTCAGATGGATCTCAGCTGAAAGTAGAGAATATCAGAAAGATGTTTACTTGTGCTTTATTGACTATGTCAAAGCATTAGACTATGTGGATCTAAATAACCTATGGATAGTATTGAGAAGAATGGGATTTCCAGAATACCTCATTGTATTCATGCAGAACTTGTACATACATCAAGAGGCAGTTGTGCAAACAGAACAAGGGAATACTGCATGCATTGAGATCTGAAAAGGTCTGCATCAAGGTTGCATCCTCTTGCCATATTTATTCAATCTGTTTACTGAACAAATCATCAGAGAAGCTGGATTATATGAAGAAGAATGTGGCACCAGAATTGGAGGAAGGGTTAACAAACCATGATATGCAGATGATATAACCTTGCTTGCTGGAAGTAAGGAGGACTTAAGGTACTTGTTGATGAAGATAAAGGATTACAGCCTTCAGTGTGGATTACAACTCAATGTAAAGAAGACCAAGATCCACACAAAGGGACCAACAGGGAAAAATGATAAATGGAGAAACAATGGAAACTTTGAAGGATTTAATCTTGCATAGATGCACAATCAATGCTTACGGAAGCAGCAGACAAGAGATCAAGTGATACAATGGGTTGGGTATATTGGGTAAATATGCTGCAGAAGTCCTCTTTAGAATACTGAAAATTAGGATGTTACTCTAAGGACTAAGACATGCCTGACCTAAGGCATAGTATTTTCAATACCCTCATGTGCACATGAAACTGGGACATTAACTAAGGAAGACGAATGAACAGGAACATATGAATTGTGATGCTAGTGAAGAATATTGACATATCATGGACTACAAGGACAAACAAATCTGCCTTCGAATGAATATGGTCAGAGTGCTCGTTGGAGACAAGGATGGAACACACTTAGAGGAAAGTATTTTACATATTTTGGACATGTTGTCAGGAGAGACCAGTTCTTGGAGAAGGACATCATGTTTGGTAAAATGGAGGGGCAGTTAAAAATAAGAAAGCCCTCAATGATATGGATTAACATAGCAGTTGCAATAATGGGCTTGTCAACCATAGGAAAAATTGTGAGGATGCTGCAGGACCAAGCAGTGTTTAGTCTGCTGGTAATAGGGTTGCTCTGGGTTGGACCTGACTCAGTGGCACCTAATAAAAACATCAACAACAAAGATTTGTTAATGAAGTCTGATATTTATAACCTGGGAACTGCCTATTTCGAAGGATTCTATGGACAAAATACACACATGTTTGCCATTTGCTACACTGTGGCGGCTTAAATGTGGTTATGATGGTAGCAGGATCAATTGTGATGAATGGATTTCAACATAACATTCTGAGCCAGTTCAATTCTCAAAAATTAACCCTGAAAACTTTGTAAAGATGAGGAACATTATTTGACATAGTGTCAGGGATGAACCTTTCAAGTTGGAATGTCCACAAAATAAGATAGGAAGAATTGCAGAATTGACTTAATGATATGTATAGAGCAACACTTTCGAGACCCTTATTTTCTGATGGGGCATTATTCAAAATGAGAGGAAACAACTGCAAACATCCATTTATAATCAGAACACGGAACGTTACAAGTACAAATATAGCAAAATTGGAAGTTGTAAAAACAAATGAACACATAAAGATCAATATTCTCGCCATTAGTAGACTAAAGTTGACTGACAGTAGTTATTTTGAATTAGACAATCATATGGTTTACTATGTCTAAAGGAAAATTTCAAGAGAAATGACATTGTATTCATCATCATCATCATCATCATCATCATCATCAAAAAAACATTTCAAGACTTATCTTAAAGTACTATGCTGTTGTGGTAGGATAACATCAATACCCATATAAGGATGACAAGTTAATGCAACCATGATAAAAACTTATGCAGAAGCCACTAAAGCCAGTGTTGAAGAAATCCACCAACATCTGCAGATTGAACTTGTTCAAACATGAAATCAAGATCAATTGATATTTACTGGCGATTTGAAAATGAAAGTTGGAAACAACAAGGAAACATAAGTAGTAGGCAATGTGGATATAAAAGGAGCTGGGGAACACGTGGTAGAATTTTGTGAGACTGACAACTTCTTCATTGCAAATATCCTTTCAACAACATAAACAATGGCTATACATAAACAGTGGCTATACAACTGGACCTCACCAGATGGACTACACCAAAACCAAATGGACTATATCTGTGGGAAGTGACAATGGGAAAGATCAATATCATCATACAAAAGAAGAACAGGAACCTACTTTAAAACAGACCCTCAATTAATTGCACATACACAAGTTCAGGTTAAAGATAAAGAAAAGTAAAACAAGTCCACTAGAAATGAAATATGACCACAAGTATATTCCAAAAATCTAGACGCCATCTCTAGGGGAGATTAGATACACTTAATATTGTTTATTAAATACCTAGAAAAACTGTGGAATAACCTCAGGAATATCATATATGATGAAAAGAAAGTCATTAAAAATAAAGGAATTAAAAAAAGAAGACCATGGTAATGATGGTGATATCTAGAGATGTCAAAAGGGACTCCAAACAGGACTCTTGAAAATAGAGTAGATAAAGAAAAGTGGGAAAAAATGAAGTAAAAGAAATGATCAGAATAATTCAAAGGCAGCTAGAGGAAAAAAAAGTAAAATATTCAAATGAAATGTGCACAAACGTTGAATTAGTAAGCGAAAAAGAAAGAATACACTGAGTATATCTCAAACTGAAATAAATGCAGAAAATTCAAGCCTTGAGTTGAAATATTGAAAGAGTCTATGAGCAAAATATCAAATGATACTGGAATTATCAAAAAAATGATGGAAGGAATACACATAGTTTCTGTACTGAATTTTTTGGACATTTGTACATTTCGAGAGCTAGTGTAAGATTAAGAATTTCAATGTGTACTAAAGACATTAGCAAAAACAAGGCTTCAGGAATTGATAGCATGCTTATTGAAATCTCTCACCACCATCACCACCCTACCCAAAAAAAATGATGCAGTGCTGGGATTACTCACTAGACTGGATCAAGAAATTTGGAAGATCCACTGACAAGGCTAACTGACTTGAAAGCATCTATGTTTGTGCTCATTTCAAAGAATTGTGGAAATTATTGAACAATATAATTAATAATACATACAAGTAAAATACTAGATGTTAATTCAAAAGTAGTTATAACAGTAAATTATTAAGAAACTGGGAGAAATGCATGCTGCATTCATTAGAGGACATGAAATGAGAAATATTATAGATATCAGGTGATTCTTGACTGAAAGCAAAGAGTAACAGAAGGCTGTTGGTTACTTATTTCAGTGACTGTGCAAAGTCATTTGAGTGTTCGAATCATAACCAATCTCATATAACACTGCTAAAAATGTGTAATCCAGGGCACTTAATTGTGCTTCTATTGAATCCATGAATAAACTAAGAGATGATCTTTCTAACAAACCAAGGGGATTACTTCATGGCTTAAAATCAGGAATGGTGTGCAATCAGGGTTGTATACTTTCATCATACTTAATCTGTATGCTGAGCCAATAATTGGAGAAGTTGTAGCATCGGGATTAGATAAAAACCCACAATATGCAGATAACACAATATTGCTTCCAAAAAGTAAAGAGTACATGAATCATTTACTGATGAAGACCAAAGCCTGATCTGTGGATTACAATTCAGTGTAAAGAAAAGGAAAAATCTTACAACTGGACGAATAGACACCATGATAGAGAAAAGATCAAAGTTTTCAAGGCTTTCATTTTACTTGAATCCACCATTAATATCCATGGGAAATCAAAAGGGAAGAGAGGTCAGATGGCTCTCAGATAACAAGTACAGCAACTACCAGAGAAAGTCCACTATGAAGGATATCTTACTGGAAGAATCTCAACATAAAGATAAGCAGACGCAAGTTCATAATGACAAAGCAGCAATGCCTGATTATAGACTCCCCTTTACCAGAGAGCAGACAGGCGCCATTTCTGTGAGTCCTGCTCCTGGTCAGCATAATCATTTCTGCCCTTTGCCCACACTTCCCATTCTCTGAAGCAAGCCAGCCAGCCAAAACTATCACCTCACTAGTCTATGGAAGACAGCTCCATGTAGACTGCACGGTGCAGACAAAATCAGTACCCAAGTTCAACTTTTCAATTCTGATTTTTTCTTTTCCTTCCTCCCTTTGTGTTTTTTGCTCCAGTATCCTCCTCCACCACTTTTCCACCTCCCTCACATAACACATGTATTACCAAAATAACACTATCAAAGAGTATATATATATATATATATATATATATATATATATATATATATATATATATATAGAGAGAGAGAGAGAGAGAGAGAGAGAGAGAGATTCATTTTTGTATTTTTCCATTACAATACTCTATTTTTTAAATTCTCTCCTACTTCCTTTTCCAGTATTTTCTTCTGTTGCAGCCCCAATGAACTGAAAATAGCCATTCCTCCTAGGCAAAACAGGCAGTCCTTTAGGTTCCATCATATCCACCCAAACAAGGGCTTTCCCAACAACCCTCTCTGATGCACTAACATGCACATATTCACATTGTCATTAATAACAAAAATTAGCATCCACACCATGGACATTCTCTGCTCTTTTTATTTCTCATTTGCCCCTCATCTGCCTGCAATCCTCCAATATATCATTCTGCTCTCTTTCATTGTCCTTATGAAATATATTTCAGTGAAATTTATTAATTCTGATTATTACCCTTAAAGTGCATTTCCACATTATTTTACAAATGTGTTCACCTCTCCAGACAACCACTTATCTATTATGTCACTCTTGCTCTTCTCTCTCCACCTTCTCCAATTACCCAACTCTTCTTTTCTCCATTTCAACACTGTATATTTTCTAGCTTCATTTAGACTATTCTCAGATAACTAAACAGAGCCAAATGCGTCTACATGACCAGCAGTGCATACAACACCAAGAGCTGTTCCATGATACTGGGGAAATAGCCCTCAACCACAGTAAACAAACCATAATATGAAGAAAAACAAACACAAACAACCAAAAATCACCCAAATGCAATATAGTACTCTGAAAAACAGGCAATAAAACTACCAGAAATTGAATTCAGAAAATGGGTGTTGAAGTCATATCAAGAGATGTAAGAAACAGTAAAGAGAACAAGGAAGAAATGGAAAAAGTAAAATCCTCAAACCAAAAGGAATCACAGAAAACAAACAATGAGATAACCAAATTAGGCAGCATTAGTAAAAAACCTGAAGAATAGAGTGGAAGAAGAGGAAAATTGAACCAGTGAGCTTGAAGAAAAACACTATGACTACAATCGACTAAAGGAACAATCAACAACAAAAAAAGTAAAGGAATCAGAAGAAAGCCTGAGAATAATATGGGGCACTATGAAGAGAAACAACCTACATCTTATCAGGATCCTGGAAGAAGAAACAAAATATCTACAGAGAAAATAGTACAAGAAAGCATAGAAGAAAATTCCCCAACAGCACACATGAGGTGAAAAATAACTGCTCAAGAAGCTGAGAGAACCCCAAATAGGATAAATCCCTAATGAAAAAAATCACAACACTTCATATTCAAGCTATTCAATTTCAAGGAAAAAGAGATAATCCTGAGGTCAGCGAAAGAATAAAAGAACAGTCAACTACCAAAGAAAACAGATAAGGCTATTTTCAGTTCATTGGGGCTGTTTTTCACAACAGGTTATGCTCACTGATATTGTTAGCTTATCATGCCAAATGTCCAAGATGCACAGGTGGTGTTAATTGAAGGGCGGAATGATTCATGCATTTGGTCACTTTAACTTTGCAAGTTCTCACAGATCTTGATTTTGAAATTCAGTAGAGTGAGATTATGCCTTAGCCAGTTAAATGCTGCTGCTTCCAAGCCTCAAGTACACTCAGACATATCTGAGCAGAAGCCACATTATCTACCTGAAACAGCTTTGGTGTTTCCACATGTATATGCAGATGCCCACCAAATATGAGAGTATTTTGCTTTCTCTGACTTGGCTTTTACTAGCAGTCAGCCTCATTCCATCTCTTTTGTAAATGTTTGAAGACTGTGTGGATTCTGGGGCGCCTATGGGATAATGGTGGGCATATGAGATTAAAAAGATCTTTTAGGGAAGTTTCATTGATGTGCATTTAATATTTAATTACAACTCTCTTTTATACACGTGTGTCTGTGGATTTCAACATCTAAAGTGCACAGATTAACTCATTCCCATAGCGGAGTGAACCTCCCTTTGAGCAGCATTGGTTAGATAATAAATCATGAGTAGTCCTGCAAAAGGAGATGGAGCCCTCGTGTCTGAGTGGTTACACACACCAGCCGATCCAGGCGCACAAAAGGCGTTTTTAATTCTAGTAAAGAGTTAACAACCTCAGACACCCAGATGGCAGTTCTGTCCACCTGCAGCCACCTTCACGGCATGTGTTTGTTAAGATGGAGGACATTGAGGATTGTGGTGTAACATATGAGTTAATGTGGGCTGCACTGGTTTGGGATTTTTTCTCCATGTGCACTTACCCTTTATCTAATGCTCTCTTTTATACATTACAGTTTCTGTGGATTTATTTCTGTAATGTACTCAGACTAACACAACTAATATAAGAAAAGGCAGGACACAAGTAAGCACCCATTTCCGTTTGGGAAAGACACTAAACAGTCAAAAGCTATTTTCCTCCATGCCATCTGTGGGTGGCACAAACAGTTAATTGCCCAAATCATAACTAAAACGATCATCTGAACCCATATGGTGGTACCTCAGAACACAGACCTGGTGGTCTGCTTTTGAACCCACACACAGCCTTGCAGCCCCTATCTCACACGGTTCAGTTTGGCTCTGCACACCTGGTAGTTCCATGACTTGGAATCTACACCACAGTAACTGTTTGGATGAAAGGTACTCAGTCCTGTGTTATGACCAGCCTCATGCCGACGATTCTGTCATGAGGCAGTCCTGACCGAAGTCAAATACCTCATGATTCTAGCTTTTCTTTTCTATTTTTTTCTATAAGTAGTTAAAAGACTTTATTAGGAAGGCTATGAAGTCAAAAGTAACTCTTGATAGAATTTTCTTTCATCCTTTAAGTCGGCTCTGCAAATATATAATCAGTGATTTAGCTGTAAGATCAAAGATCCGTTAATTTATTTAAAATATATTTTGGTTCTTAAAATTTATTCCATAAAGTACATATTTTATTATAAATTCCCTACTTAAACAAAAGAGGTAATAAATAAAAACAAACAAAAAAACAAACACAAAATATAAAAACCCCAACAAAACAGTAACTGAGCATCTTTATAAAAATTGTAAAAAACTAACAAGAGAAACCAATATTGTGTGTGTTTGTTAATATTAAAAAAAGTGAAAAATCTCTGGATGGGGGACTCCCACCCCCTGGCTTTGCATATCTCACCGTCATCAGTCTGTGGGGCTTGAATATATTGGATATAAACTTACAGCTACAGTGGCATCAGAGGTGTGTGGTATAGCATGAGTGCATGCTACTTATGGTAAACTTTCTAAAAAAAAGAAAGAGAATCAGATGGTCATAATGCAGCTCATCATAACTATAATACAGCACAACTCAGAGATTGTGTTTTCTGGGTCTTTGAACTGATATGAGCCAATTGAGTTGTGGGTTGAGGAACTGAATGTGAAATTGACCTGTTTTTTAAAAGCTTGAATGATCTGGAAGGCTAAGGTATGGTTTCAATCATTGTAATAGTGATTTGGGGACTTTTTAGGAACCTGTTTCATGACCCTAATTTACTTCCAACACTGTGGATAGTAACTCACATTCAATGAAGCAAGTGCTTGGCTGCCAACTTGAAGCTGGCTCAATTACTGCCTACTCAGCTTATGCAGACATTTCCTTGCAAACTGGCTTTATTTTTTTAGACAAATAAGTTTCTAATGGCTTATTTTTTCAATTTCCATAAACCTCATTATTTAATAACAAATTTTTTTGATCTCCACAAATGAAAAGGTGCTTATGAAGTATAAACACCAGGGTTATTGGGTAAAAGGTACTGCATGACACAGGGTACCGGGAATTCAGAAGCCTAGGAATTTGGGTGGAAACACTGATTGAGGCACACGAAGACACCGCTTGAGGTGGAATAGCCCTCATGCAGACTTACGAAGTGTGATAACTAGGCAGTGAGCCCTCCTACTCAGTCACAATAACCTACTCCTCAGAACTGTTTTGGAGTCAGGGGAGATTGCATGTAAAGTCAACAGAAAGGATCAGTGTCCAGGCTGGAGTATGAAGGCATCAACATATTAAAGATACTTGCTTCTGTTTGCATCACTTTTATCCCTATCATTCTTCTCCTGCAGCCAAAACTCAGTCCCAGGCGGATGGCAACTTCAGTAACCAGACTGTTCTGTCTGACTTCTACGTTAGGACACATAGACCATCTGAATAAACACTTGATTCTGTGTCCCTCTCCCTCCCATATACAAAACTGCAGCCAGCACCAGACCTTAACCCTGCAGACTAAGAGTTTGTCAAAAGTCTAGAAAGAGCAGTCCATACCCTGGAAACCTAGCATAAAGAAGAGAAGACACAGAATCAAAACCTACAACTGAAAGAAAAAAAAAAGCTCCAGGTGTGTGTCATTCAGACAACCGATTCCAATGAAAACACTTGAGCTTCCCACAGTGTAAAATTTCTTTTACTTCCTTACTATTGTAATTCAAACAGTTTCCCATATCTGACCTCCAAATGTAACTCCAGCAGATTCAAGTATATTAAGGAAGAGGCAATTATTCTGGTGTTTCCCCTGAAACGATTATGGAGTCTTAAACAGTTTTATTATTCTCAGCTCATGCCTTAGATTTTCAACAACTTGAATGTGAAGGAAATCATAAAATGCCACGTTACACAGGTTTCCTTTGTGTTGCCTCACCCAAGACTTTGTCTCATGTACCTTGAACATGTTATCAGGAGAGAGAGTCCCTGGAAAACGACAACATGGATGGAAAAGTTGTACAGCAACTCAAAGAGGAAAAAGCTCAAGATGATGAATGGACACATTGGCTACAACAATAGGCTCAGACTTAGCCACAATGTTCAGGATGATGCAGGACTTGGCAGTGTTTCAATCTGTGAGCATAAGATCAGTGATTCAGACCTGACAGGAGAGCACTGTGTCAGTCTGGGTAGATTAGAGAAACAAATCCACAGAAACTCTTATGTATATAAGAGAGAGTTTTATGTAAGAGTAAAGTGTACTTTAAGAAACCATCCCAACCCAGGCCAGTCCAAGCCCATAAATCTGACATTAGCCCATATATCCAACACAGATCTACAAAGTCCTCCTCAAACTCACAAAACACATGCAATGCCAAATGCAGGAGGAAAGTCAAATCAGTGAGTGTTTAAGCATCTCAGCTCTGGCAGGAGTCTTCACGCTGTTCTCCAGACCCAGGTCTGCATCTTGGCAGGTCCACGTGGCTTCTCAGGGATGTCTCCCAGGAAGTGAGCTTTGCTAGCTGAGGCAAAGAACTAGCTAAGGCAGCCACACACTGGTCAGACCATCATAGAACAAGATACCAGAGAATAAGAAAGGCGGGGCTCACCAAGCCACCATTTATCTCTCTGCTCTTTAATTAATCCCATGTATTTATCGGCCAGGTTAGCACAATAAACCTTAACTATCACAGCAACTAACAACAACTTGCATAAACCTCAGTCTTCCACAAATGTAGACCTCAGAATTCAATCCCTAAGTTAAACTTAATTTAATAGCAGTTTGTTATTTATTATAAATTAATGCAAGAATACAAAGTACAGGTTTCTTAATTTGCTGTTCACAGCGTGTACTCCTGATGCTGCAACACATCACAGGACCTCACTGGGGCGTCATGTACTTTCCTTTTCTCATTTCAAATTTGAAAATTTGTTAGAGTACACAATGTGTTGACGCACCAGTGCTACTCCTCCTTTGAAATAAAAACTTAAGCCCGCTTCTACTTGAAGGACAGAAGTTGCTAACTTTTTTAGCTGGGATGTGGATAGACCCTTACAAACAAGGAGAAAAACCTGAAAACAAAAACTCCACTTCAAGTTGGCTTGCTAGAGCATCATCATCCTTAAGCACTGTCTATAAACACCCAGGCCATGTTGCTCAGGGAGAGAGATTTTGATGAACAATGTCATCCTGAGTTCTACTATTAAATAAATAGTTGTTCTCTGTTTTGTTACTGTTTTAGTTGGGGACAGGCTGTCCAAATCACCCTGACTGCATAACCTAATTTAAATAAATAAGGCAGATTGTAGAGCGCTTTTGTTTGTGTGTTTGTTTCAGATATACTCCCATAGGCTCCCAACCAGTAAATCCTTAAAAGAGCAGGAAGCCTCATCTTTATCCAAAGAAATGACTGGTTGATGTGGACTGTCAACCCTGTAGTTAGAAACATATATGTAAACCACTAAACAAACAAAACGCAGGAAATAAACTAGTTTAATTGTGGGCAATGCATGCTGTATATGTAAATTTAAACATTTCTCATATCCTTTGGATTGGTTCATTAGGCAACGTGTGGAATTTACAGGGTTACACAGGAGTAACATGTTCGGGGCCTTGAGTGTGGAAATACCCCTCTTAATGATTTTCTCTGTGACTGACCTATTGGCCACTCACATCACACACTGTGAGCCTCGCTCTGCTTTTCCAGTGGCTGCCTCCATGCTGACGGTAAACAAGCCAGGAAACCACCTTCCTGCCTGCATCCTAGCTTGCCTGCCCTCAGGAAGGCCAGTGAGGCTTGGGTAATAACATCCCAGAGGGACAGGTGTACTCAATGGGATCAGGTTTTTCCTTGGTCATATAACCTATTAAAAATACTTTTACCACAGAACTCTGATCACTAGGAGTCTGAGAACATTGCAGTAGTAGGTCTGCACCAGACAGACATAAGTAGAAGAAACAGAGAAAACATAAATAAATGGAGACGTAGAATTATGGAGACTCTATGTCTTTAGCTGTGCTGGGGTACAATGAGACACATCCTTGTGTTCAAAACTTCATCATACATTTGGAATACTGGTTATTCACACCATGACAGGGAGGTTTGGGGAAAATAGGGAGCTAAAAATATGAGTACAATAAAGGAGGGTATGTGTATAATATGTGAATTATAGGCCAATAAAACAGTTAAAACAAAAAGTAAAAGTTCAAGCTATTACCTCTCCTCCATGCATAGATGCATAGTCTTTTGTAGGTGCCATCAGTCAGATTCCAACGCACGGTAGAGCCATGTGGCAGGGCAAAGCTGCCCCACAGGATTTCTCAGGATATTGTCTCTGCAGTAATGAATGGCCAGGTCTTTCTTCCACAGCACTGCTTTCAGTTAGCTGCTGAGAACTGCTTCATGTAGTGCCATCAGGGTGTCCTCCACACATACTCCGGCTTCCCATGACCTATTCCCCACGTTATAACTAGAGCATTCATTTGAAAGAGAAAACCATTTTGTGTCAAAGCCTTCCCTCTCCATCTCAGAATCAAAGCTCCAATCACAATGATCTCTTAAATTCCCTGAAAATTGCCAGGCTCTCACCTACCTCATAATCATCCTGAATAGCCTTGGTGGCAGAGTAGCTATGTGTTGTGCTGATAACTACAGGTCAGCAGTTCAAAATCATCAGCTGTTCCTCAGGAGAAAGACGAGGCTTTCTATTCCATTGAATAGTCACAGTCCCAGAAACCCACAGGGGAAGTTCTAGCCTGTCCTAAAGGGTTGCTGTGAGTCAGCCTTGAGTCCATGGCAGTGAGTTTGTTTGAGTTTTGTTCTTATTTGTCTCCTAACTGGAGTCCTTGGATGGAACAGTCAATGCCCGTGACTGATCAAGAGATTGACAGTTTAAGTTCACAAGCAACAACACCCTCAAGAAAGTTCTGGCATCGTACTTCAAAAATATAATGACCATTGAAAACCCCAGGAAGGATATCTTTCCTCTGTCACACGTGGGTCTCTGAGATTTGGAATTCACTGGACGGCAACTGGTTGTTTGCCTTTGGGCTAACTAGCTGCTACTTAAGGAACCTGGATGGTGTAGTGCATTATGTATTGGGCTGATAAACACAAGGTCACCAGTTCAATGCCACCAGCTGCTCTGTGGGAGATCAATGAGACTATCTTTTGACAAAAAGAATTTCATAGGTTCCCAAATTTATTTGGCTAACTAGCCCTTACAGAAAGTAATAATCACTCAGCACTTCTGTGGCAATTGAAAACTTCTGTAGGGTAGTCCATAACCTGGGATAAAGTATAGGTATCTGCTGTTGAAACCTCCCTGCATCATTCCAGTGATCCCAACCTCACCCTCAGGGGAGCGCCTTTACTCACTTTGGGGAACACTGACTTGCAGGCTCTGGAAACACCAGGGGGCATTTCTAAGTCTGTCTTAGAGGGTCCCAATAGTCAGAATTGACTTGTTGATGGTGGTGTGGTTTTAACTCCTACTCCTGCAGATCTCAGCGGCCATGTTGGTTCATCTGGAGTCACACTGAAGAAATCTCAGCCTTGGTACTTATTGACTGTATAAGTCTGGGAAAGTTCACCTAAGCATCCTTACTGTTATGATTAAAGGATTCTGTCCCTTTCAAGTTTTTCTAACACATGGCCAGTTCCCACATATGCTTCACTCTTCTTGTGAAATCCTGTCTTGGGAAAAGCATATAGGTTTTGACTTATTTTATTGATAGTTCGGTTATAAAAAAGAATCACTTGCTGGTGTGCACAATGTTTTACCTCACATAAAAATTACTTCTGAAAAATTTCTAGTTGGCATGTGAGATAAAGTTTATTGTGCCAACATGGCTGACACGTGTGGGATTAATTGAAAGGTGGAGGGATAAATGGCTCTGTGAGCCTTGCCATTCTAATTCTCGGGTTTCTTGCTTTCTGATGGTTGGATCAGGATGCAGTTGCCTTAGCCAGTTCCCTTCTTCAACTGGCAAGGCTCACTCATGAAAGACATCCCTGAGGAGAAGCCACATGGACCTACCCTGATGCAGCCCTGGTTGCTGGAGAAGCCATGTGGAGACCCCTGCCAGTGCTGAGATGCTTACATGCTCACTGATTCGGGTTTCCTTCTGCAGTCAGCCTTATTGCGTGTGTTTTGTGAGATGGAGGAGGACTTTATGGATTGGTGTCGGACATATGGGCTAATTTTGGACTTGTTGGCTTCGGCAGCACTGGGTTGGGATGTTTTCTTGATGTGCACTTACCCTTTATATAAAACTCTCTTATTCATGTTTCTGTGGATTTGTTTCTCTAATGTACCCAGACTGAAACAATATAATTGTAGTTGTTTATTTTTAATGGAATAATGTACTGTAGTCTGAAATTGCAGTGCTAAGTGTGTCATCGTGTCCTGATACACAGTCTTTAAAACATGGGAACACAGGTACAATATTTCATTCTTGACTCTGTGAGAGCTATCGCCAGGGATTGTAACAGAAGTTCTGTGTTTCCTGGATGTCTAACAAATAAGGTGGTGAATGATCTTGGTCTCTATTCAAATATAGAGAAATGATCCAACAAAAGTAATTTTGCCAAAGAAGGGGCTTATGAAACACTTTTTTTGTGTGTGGGTGGGTCGGGAGGAAGTCTGGAAATGAGACCATTTAGCCACCATAGTGGGCTTCTGAGGGAGGTATAATGCCATCTCCTGTTTGAATATTTGGGTGCATGTGATTTGTTCTCTGCTTTTGGTAAATATTGGGGTTGGGAGAACTGACTCATATTGGAGTGGTTCTCAAGCCTCGTTACACAGCATAATCACTTATAATGAAGGTTTAAAAAAAACAGTGGATCATACCACAATCCAAATCAATTAAACTACTGAGGTGAGAGCTAGGTGATTCCTGATAGCAGTTCATACGAAGAACTGATTTGTCCACTTGCGGAGAATTAGTCACTGCAACCTCATGAATAGCAACCAAATATAAGACCTCAGTCCAGAACTCAACTCACTGCCAGTGAGTCGATGTCAACTCGTACTGACCCTATAGGACAGGATAGAAATTTCCCTCTGTGTTTCCCAGACTGTAACTCTTTAAGGGAGTAGAAAGCCCTGTCTTTCTCCCAAGGAACATTGGTGGTTTTGAAATGCTAATTAGTAGTTCATGGACCAATGCATGACTATTATGCCACCAGGGCTCTTTCTCAAGATAGAAGGCACTCAAAATATGGTCAGGGAAGAACTACCAGCTCAAAGCAGAGTTGATCATAATGATGTGAATGGAATAAGTCAGTTGAGACCTTCATTTGCTGATAGAAGATGTCTCAATATGAGAAGAAACAGTGACAATTATTTAATCATTGAAACTCAGAATTTTGAAGTACTAATATAGAAAAACTAGAAGTCATAAAATATTACATGGAACTCATAAAGATCAATACACTAGGTGTTAATGAGCTGAAACGGACTGATATCTGCCATTTTGAATCAGACAGTCAAACAGTTTGCTGTGCTGGGAATGACACATGCAAGTGGAATCACATTCATCTTCCTAAAGAACGTTTCAAGATCGACTTGAAGTACGATGCTAATGTGATAAAATACTATCTATCTGCAGACAAGAAAATCCAGTCAATACGGTTATTTAAATTGATGCACCAACTACTAAAGCTGATGATGAAGAATCTGATGGATTTTACCATCATCTTCAGTGTGAAATTGATCAAACACACAATCTGAATGCATGGATAACTATTGGCGATTGGAATTCAAAAGTTGGAAACAAAGAGGAAGGAATAATAATTGGAAAATATGGTCCTGGTGATAGAAATAAATCTGGAGATCACATGATAGAATTTTACAAGGCTAACAACTTGTTCATAGCAAATACTTGTGGGCACAGACAGGAATCAAATTGACTACATTTGTGGGAAGCGAAGATGGAGAAGCTAAATGTCAGCCGCTAAAATCTGTCCAGTAGTCAACTGTGGAACATGCCATCAATTGCTTGTAGCTAAGTTCAGATTCAAGCTGAAGAAAATTACAACAGGCCCACGGGAGCCAAATACAACCTTGAGTCTATCTCACCTGAATATTGAGATGTCAGGAGCATATCTGACTCACTAAACACTAAGGATATCACCGAGAACATGAAGAAAGCGAAAGGTCATTGAAGAGACAGGAAAGAAAGGCTCAAACTGGATGTCAGAAGAGACTCTGAAACTTGCTTTTAATCATGGAGTAGCTAGGGCACTTAATAAGAAATGATGTCAAGGAGCTGAACAAAAACTTTCAGAAAGCAGCCGGAGAAGTACTATAATGAAATGTGCAAAGACCTAGAGTGAGAAAACCAAAATAGAAGAACATGTTCAGTATATCTTAAAATAACTGAAGAAAAACAAATCTGAGCTTTGAGGTACTCTACTGAAATATTCTATGGGGTAAATATTGAATGATCCAGGAAGCATGAAGTGAAGATGGAAAGAATACACATTATTCTACCAAGAAGAATTAGTTGGCATTCCACCCTTTCAAGAGGAAGGATATAAACAAGAACCAACAGTACTAATGGAAGATACTCAAGCCACACTGATGGAATTAGCCAAAACCAGTTGCCAAGCATTGACTGAATTCAATTTAAAAAGTTTCAACAAATTGATGAAGCACTGGAAGCATTGGTGAAATGATGTTTTGGGGTTCTGGGACCCTGCTGGAATGACGCTCTGAGGGATCCATGACCCCGCCAGAATGATGCTATTTGGGGTCCGGACCAAACCAGAATGATGCTCTAGGAGTCTGGGACTTGCCAGAAAAAAAATTGTTGGTGTATCTGAGACCTCTCCAGAAAGTTGCTCTCCCACCAGAGAGATCCTCTGGGGGACTGGACCCCTCCGGAACCATCATCCACTAAGTGCATGCTTCTATGGGGGTGCCGAAAACCCCCTTCCCTCAAGTATACTTCTTGCAGTATTCCCGCTCCACAACACTCCATTCACCTACTCTCAGCACAGACTGGTGCCGACAAAAATTAAGAACAATTATTGTTAGTAGGCATTGTGTTTGGTCCTAGAGAATCTTTATAATAAAAGACTTACTTGAAGCATAAACTCTCCAGATCAAGACAAACTATTTAGAGTGTAATAAATGTCAAGTTTATAAATAATGTACTATAATGGAGCAGAGGAGTGAACTTTGAATAAGATGTGAGAAGGCTAAACATTTAAACTGAGACCTGAGCAAAAAATGAGCCAGGTACAAAGCTGATGTTTTGGTGGATTGGTAGACTGATTATTATCCAGAGGCAATATTCTACAACTCATCTACAGATTCAACCTAATTCCTCTCAAGGTTTGTTTTTCCAGAAAATGACAAGCTGATTCTATAATTTTGATTCTAAAATTTTTATGGACATGTGACAGTTTTAGTATAGCCAAAATAATCCTGAGAGACAATAAAATATAGGTGGAGAATGCACATTGCCTGATATGAAAATTTACTAAAAAACTATCGTAATTAAGACTGTGTAGTAGTGACAAAAAGGTAGACATATTGATGGAATATAATTGAGAGTCTAAAAATTCAACCTCATACATCCATAGCTAATTGACTCAAAAAGAGTACACAGAGAAGTCACTGTGATTTCAGCAAATGCTGTCGAAACAACTAGATACAGGAAAAAAGAATGGGTTTTGACTCCCACCTTGCACCATATGCAAACACTAACTCAAAATAGATCTAAAACCTAAATGTAAGAGCCAAATCTATAAAACCCTTAATAGAAATCATATACATAAATGTTTGTGACCCTGGATTAGGGAATGGTTTCTTAAGATATCTTGCATTTTAAGCAATGATGACATCTTAAACATAAGCAGCCCAAGTTCAACATAAGTGGAACTTCCTCAAAATTAAAGTCCCTTGTAATTGGAAAGACACAATCAAGAAATTTTAAAAGGCAACCTACATCAGTAGCTATTCATGAGATACCTAATAATCTTGTATTCAGAATATATAAAGAAATGTTATGTCAAAAACTAAAACTCAATTAATTAAAAATTAGTCAAGAAGTTAGTCACTACTCTAAAGATACAAGTGTGTTAAATATAAACTATATAACTCTATTATAGATTTAGTCTAAAATTTCTGTAAATTGTTTGAAACTTAAAAATATTAAAATGAGTCTACAAGAGCTAAAATAATATTTTGAGGCTATCCAATCTGAATTTAGGTAACATTTAAAGAAGAGACTTAATGGAATGAACACTAATGGCCTGATGAGCTGGGATGTGGGGGGCGGTGATATTAAGAACATCATATGTGAAGGAAGCAAATGGTCATTAAAGACAGAAAAGCAAGAAAAAAATCAAAGTGGATATCAGAAGAGACATTGAAATTGCTCATTCCTTAGAGTAGCTAAGGCAAATGGAAGAAATGATGAAGTTAAAGAGCTGAACAGATAATCTCAAAGGGCAGCTCAGGAAGAAAAAGTATTAAAGAATTCATCATTTTTTCACCTTATATGCTACCAAGTCCTGCCAGCCACCTCCACCCCCATCTGCCCCAACCCCAAATGGCTCTGATATCTCCCATCAGCCCCCACTACAATCCCTATGCCACAGCCACATTCTTGAACTATCCAAACAACCTCCCCACACCTCTCCCTGCATCCACACCTGCACCCTTTCTCCAAGTACCTGCACCAGGCTCCACACTGAAGCCCCAGTGATATACCTCATGCTGCCATGGCCATGTCACTGCTCTGCTCAACTCCCTCCAAAGGTTCCCTGCCTTCATCAGGAAGCTGGATGAGTTCTGGGAGGCTGGTTAGCACCAGGAATGGCTAACCTGTGCTAGCTCCTTCTTCTTGTCCTTTCAAATGCCGGTGTCCCTGAGGCATTTGAAAGGGAGGACAGGCCCCAACAATTTTCCTTGACTTTCATCCTCAGCTGTAAGTGTCCCATGGCCTCATTTCCACTCAGTCCAGCATCATTAGGATGTGTGTGCATGCCTCTGCAGCACGGATCACATCAGCAGCCACTGACTGCCTGCCAGACCTGCACTGAGTCGCTTAACCCACAAAGATCTGGCCCACTTTAGAGACGAACCACTAGGAGCTCAGTGAGGCTCAAGGACTTTCCCAAGGAAATCAGCTAATGAATAGAAGCACTAGAATTAGATCTCAATTCTGACTGTAGGGCCTATCAGCCTGCACAGATATGTTGAGGGCTTTTGTTGCTACACAGGAGCTAGCATCTAGAAAGTACAGTGTGAACCTTCACGGAATGAACAAGAGCAGGTCTCTGCACATGAATCACCCTCCACACTCAGGCAGAGACTGGAACAGAACTTCCCCCTAGTGAGATGTCAAAGTTTATTGGTGGTTAATAGGGTCAGTATGCAGAAAGTGGGGGGTGAAAGGTAGAGGTGATGGAAAAACTACAAGGATCATGGAATGTTACCTTTCACCAGAGTTTTATAATTGCTGTCAATAAGGCTTAAACCTGTAAATAACTGAACAGGCAAAAGTTGTGAGAGAGATACAAGGGGCCTTCAAAAAGTTTGTGGGAAACATCCATTATTTTCAGATTTGTTTGGAGTCATCACTGGGGCTTTTTCTTATTCTGGTTTCTTTGTTGGTTCGCTTTTGCACCTGCATGACCAGGTCCAGGGCCTTCTTGAAAACTGGAATGACATGGTCCACTGGGGTGAGTGGTGTCCCCCAGGTCCCATACTCACTGAAGGCACAGCTGTCAACACCTGTAGTTGTTCAGGAGCCAGCAGAATCCCCACCCACTCCCCAGCCCCGAAACCCCACACCCCCTTGCAACCAGCCCCACCTTGCAAGTAATTGAGAAGCATGTCTACAGTGGGTTCTACTTTGTTGTCAATTTTCTCCAGGTTGTAGACTGGCTGCTTGGCCATCTCGGGAGAGCTTAAGTCAGGTTGGCCCTTGCTGCGACACAGAGGGAAAAGACCCAGCAAGTTCATTAACTGCCAGTCAATGTAGCAAGTTATTCCTGGGGTCATGACTCAGGTAAGGAATGCAAATGCCTGCATAAGATGCCCACATCCTGCCTCCTGATCCTCACCCAGGAGGTCCCCAAGCTTTAGCTACATCACGAAGCTGAGTGTCAGCTTTATTTCTTGATCCTGTATGCTACCAAATCTTGCCAGCCACCCCCCTCTATCATCTGCCCCAACACAAAATGGCTCCGGATATTTCCCGTCAGCCCCCACTACAATCCCTATGCCACGGCCACACCTCCTTCTTAAACTATCCCAACAAGCTCCCCACTGCTCTCCCTGTATCCACACCTGCCCCCTTTCTCCAAGTACCTGCACCAGGCTCCACACTGAAGCCCCAGTGATATACCTCATGCTGCCATGGCCATGTCACTGCTCTGCTCAACTCCCTCCAAAGGTTCCCTGCCCTCATCAAGAAGTAGGATGAGTTCTGCGAGGCCGGTTAGCATCAGGTCCTGGCTGACCTGTGCCAGCTCCTTCTCCTCGTCCTTTCAAATGCCTGTGCCCCTGAGGCATTTGGAAGGGAGGACAGGCCCCAGCAATGTTCCTGGACCTTCATCCTCAGCTGTCATTGTCCCATGCCCTTCATTTCCACTCAGCCAAGCTTCATTAGGATGTGTGTGCATGCCTCTTGGCGGCACAGATCACAGCAGCAGCCACCAAGTGCATGCCACACCCTGCACTGAGTCACTTAACCCTCAAGTGCAAACATCCGGCCCACTTTAGAAATGAACCACTAGAGGCTCAGTGAGGCTCAAAGACTTTCCTAAGGAAATTAGCTAATGAATAGACTAGAATCTGACCTCAATTTTGACAGTAGGGCCTATCAGCCTACACAGACATGCTGGAGGGCTTTGGTCTCTACACAGGAGCTGGATCTAGAAAGTACAATGTAACATCATGGAATCAACAAGAGCAGGTCTATGCACATGAATCACATTCCACACTCAGGCAGGGACTGGAGCAGAACATCCCCCTGGCCAGCGAGCTGTAGGGAGTCTCATGTGGCGTGGGGATGAGCTTTTCTCGACCCGCTAGATTGGGAGGTGGAGAATTAAGACTACAGTATAGAGCAGGTGTCCTGGTGTCTGGTGGGTTGCATGCTAGGCTTCTAACCACAAAGCCATCAGCTAGAAACCACTGGCTGGAAAAAGATGAGGCTTTCTACTCCATTGAAGAGTTACAGTGTGGGAAACCCCAACCCTGTGCAAAGGGTCTCTGGGTCAGAATCCCTGGCAGTGAGTTTTCAGGGGAGTACTGCCTCTTGTCATGCCAGCACGTTTTCAAGGAATGGTGTGGAACACCAGGCCAGCCCCTCAGTCTCTCACTGGCAGAGCCACACCCCACTTGGATGATCTCCTTGAGCAACTCTACGGCCTCCTTCAGGTCCCGGATCTGGGCCATGGCTTCCTTAAAGCTGGAACTTTTCCTAAATCGCTGATTCAAAACCAAAACAAAAAGAACCCCCAAACCAAGCAACATACGCAGGGAAATCATTAGAATAAGGATAAAATGACTCCAGGTGGGAATACACAGTTAAAATGGAGTCAGCATAAATCTAAACATAGGGCAAGCTACTAGAAACTTCTTCAGAGGCAACAGAAAACATAAATTTCCCTCTGGGCAACAAGCAGGAGCAGCTCTCACACTCCCCCACACTAACAAATATGCAGAAATATGGATCCAGTTCAATTGCCTGAATGTCTTTTACTGGCTACTTTCTCTGCATGAAAAGCAATTCATTATTGATGGCAATTTTCTCCTGTTCTCTTAAAGAAACCTTCTCTCCAGCTGTCTGTCCTCCACTAAGAAGCTTTCCTCCAGCTTCTTTCTACTGTTAAATACAAACAAACAGGGTTTTGTAAAAATTAAAGAAGCAACATGCAAAATTTTTGAAGAGTGTATGTGGGACTGGGGGATCTTCCGTACTTGAGGGGTCTTGCCCTTCTTATATGCTTTCACAAAGAAAGACTGGCCCTCTCTTTGCTTGAGTTCCTGCTCACGGAACCCCCATCTTTGTACAGTTTGGCCTGTTTCTTTCTCCTTTTACTTGCCACCTGCCATACTGTTGACTGATAGCCACCAACCTGGGTCACCTCCCTTGAGGTCTCAGTCCTGGACTTACCCCCAACAACCTGGGAATGCCTGGAATATCACTTTAACACCCTCAAGGGTGAGCGCGCTCCCTGCCCTACCGGCT
This sequence comes from Tenrec ecaudatus, assembly GCF_050624435.1. NCBI lineage: Eukaryota > Metazoa > Chordata > Mammalia > Afrosoricida > Tenrecidae > Tenrec > Tenrec ecaudatus. The sequence goes on from NW_027459591.1 coordinate 229,085, forward strand.
GTCAAGAATGAGCCAGGGAGTTTCCAGACCAGATTCACCCCTTCCTCTCCCCTTCACTACTCCTGGAGAAGACACCCCGCACAGGGGACAAGACTAGGCAAACCTCAGGAGGAAGCCCTAAAACGTTTTGTGCTCCAGCTGCAGCCACTGGCTTCCTGAGTAGCATTCACATTGTGGTGAGAGAAGCAACAGACCCACGGCTCACCTGTGAGCTGAAGACATTCTAGGAGTCTCAGGGAGGAGGCACCACTGTGTGAAAGGAAACAATGGAGGGGGGGAGACACGCAAAATTCCCGCAATGAATCAGAAACACCGACGCCCAAAGCCCCAGTCTGGGATCCTCCTTTCTCCAACAGGAATTCTCCCCAGGAACCCCAACCAATCCCAAAACTGGGGGATGAAACCAGCCCCTGGGTCATCCTCCCACATCTCACCACACGAGGGGCGCCGACGGAGCGGGCGAGGGGGAAGAAGGACGCTTGCACCCCAGCCAGGCTGCTGTGTGCACCAGGGTCACCCCAAACAGGTCACCGCGCGACCCCTCACCTGGCGTATACTTTAACTTCCATGTGGTGCTTATGCATGTCTGAGAGTGAGAAAATAAACCACTACATCACCGGTCTAGTTTTGGACTGTTGTTTATAAGGACACTACCTGCTATGGTAAAGATGAAACAGTATGTTCTATAAAATGTAAGGGAAAAAAACAAAAGCCTAAGGAGCTTTTACTCTGCTCTCTATTGTTCTATGAGTCTAGAATTCATATGACAGGTCTGATTTTATTGTTCTTTTAAATGTATGTTCTTATTCATAAACATAAAACCTTAGTGTGTTTGTGTATTTGAACACTGAAGGTAAATACAATAGTATTAAAAGTGGTGCTTGGTAAAGTAGAGGGGCAGCAAAAAGAAGATAACTTTTTAGAGTGACAAAGGCTCAAACCATGGGCTCAAATATATGAACAATTATGAAGATGGTATAGGACAGGTCAGTGTTTCTTCCTGTGGTACACAGGGTAACTATAATTCAGAACTCACTTAATGACACCAAACAATTGCAACTTCCATTGTACACTGGCTCTGAGTATAATAAGTACTAAAATGTTAGAGTATTTTTTTAAATAAGCATTAACATAATAATCATTCAGAACAGTTGTTGAAAACATATAATCATGATTTTAAAATATATAAATTCAAGATGAATCAAGAGTTAAGGACAATCTTGAACAACTGTAGATGTGCATGAGAACATTATTTTTTTATTTTCATGCATGAGAAACTTTAATACACAGTTGTACAACTGCAGAGAATGTGGGGTAAAAGCATTTAAAAATACACTCTACAACGGGATATATTACACTGGTGTTTTAAAAACACAGTAACAAATTTGATGATTTCATGACTCTAATTAATTGAGAATGATTACATCACACACCCTAACAGTTTATGTACAGATTTGTGGAAATGGGATGGATTGAGTTACAGAGCGCCTATCCCTGCCTTTGAGCTTATATTTCACCTTGACTGAGTGGGATTATTACCAGGGATGCTAGGATGTTTCATCATTAGAAAACATATTAATGTAACTGACTACATAAACAGGAGAAAATTAGAACCCTCTGATCATGTTAATAGGTGCAGAAAATATATAATGCAATATCCAACACCCATTCCTGATAAAAAACAATCAATAATATAGAAATGGAAGGGAGAGACATCAACACAACAAATGTATTAAAGGAAACACTGTTGGTGAAGGACAGTTAGATGACTGGAACTTCCTGGAAATAAGACATTTATGTACACAGCAAGATTGCATCAAAAGAGTAATACAGAACCCACAGATTGGGGGGAATACATCTTTAGCAATGAGGAGATTGAGACAGAGGGGGAGGGGTAGAGGAGGAGCAGAAGACAACTGCAGCATTTTCAGGAATCTCTAATTTATATGCTCACCTGAGCATGCACCAGGGAAAAGGAGGCTGGAGTCTGGGTGGTCTAGCATAGGGAGCAGAGCCTGAAATCAGTGTCTGAGGATGAAGTTTTGTGAAGGGTCTTTCCATTGTGGCTCTTGAGTCTACAAGGCTTAGGCCTCTTCTCTGACTTGCATGATTGGAGGAGTTCATGAGAAAGTCACATGGTGCCAGGAGAGGCATGGTCAATTGGAGCAGATGGCATCAGGTGCTGTCAGGTATGTCTCTGTAGTCCATGCAATGGGAGTGTCTCTTGGGGATATTCACAGTTGGGAAGCCTGCTCTCCACCCACCACTTTCTGTCAGCTTGTCTTCCTGTCATGGCTTGTGTGTTGTTGTGTTTCAAAGGCAGACAGGGTCACCCAAAATGAACAGGTTTCAGCAGGGCTTCCAGACTGTGCAACTAAGAAAGAATCAGTTGCCACTCCAGGTGCTGAAGCTCACCTTCGGCCACTCCCTCCTCATCTCTTCCAGGTCACACCCCTTAGGACAGACTCCACCCACCCCCTACCTAGGTGATGTAATTTCCTGCTGAACCTACTTCCTCTGACTGAGAAGCTTCAGAGTGAGCTTCCCATAAGGGTAGGTGAGTCTCTGTGTTTCTATGTGGATCCCATGCGTGGAGTCCCCTGCAGGGTGACGTCCCAGTGGTGTCTTGGTTCCTGAGGATGTTACAATTCCCGCATCCTATTGGCCCCAGTTCCAGGATCCCCTGGGACGTTTCCATTTAAATCCTTTCTGGGCTGGGTACAGGCCACAGAGCATTCACACATGGGAATACTCTGCCTCCTTTATCCTGCCCAGAACCCCTCATGCACCCTCACCCCTCAAGCCAGAAAGGCCCGATTGGAGGTAGGTTCTTGTCTGGTGTCCATTCCCTCCATGTCAGGTGTCAGGCATGAGAGCAAGGGACCCCAGAGTGACCTTACCAAAAGAAGAGGCCAGCCTTGCAGTCATCAGGTCACCCCATGAGGACTGAGGTTTGTATTAGAGCTTAACTTCCCAGCACCTTGCTTTGCAAAAGGTTGCCATAGCAGTCACAGCCCTAATCCCCGCACAGTTTAATTCCTCGCATAGAGTAAACCTCCACTGAGTGCTTTCTGCCCAGGAACTAAGGCTGTAGGTAATCTGGCCCTCGGGCAGAGGGCTTTGGAGAGTGGATTACTTTAACCTCTCCAGGCAGCCCAGGGGAGGGCAGTGTCTCTTGGAGGCTTGCCTGCATGTGTGTCCTTGATGGAGGTCACCAAACTGGAGACAGTACAGGGGTCTCCTAGACAGGAACCATGTCCTATCAGCCTTGGCCTGACTGCATTGGTCAGGAGGCCCTTGACCCATCTTGTAAGCCTGCTATCAAAGGATGGAAGAATCTGTCATTGTGATGTATTCATTGATAACCAATCATGCTTTTGTGGCAGTTTCCTTTGCCCTGTGCCTTCCCCACAACCTCTTTAATTCACATCTCAATTGTGAACCTGGGAAGATATTTCCACCTCCTGTTGGTGGCCTCCCTCATCCAGATAGATGCTTTGTTTGTGTCTTTACTTTGTCTTTGTCTCTTAAGATTTAACAAATATTCTCTTTAAACTATATTTAAAACGGGGTCTCCTTTTTACTCTAAAACATCTTGACTGCGTGTGCTTCCTTAATCATTTCTGCCCACCAGAAACTAGCTTGTGCTCTGTTTTATACAGCAAGAGGGACTCCAATCTCAAATAAAATTTAAGGAGAACATTTATTAATGATCAGAAATAATGCGGAGGAGGATTTAATCTATGGGGATACCCTTTAAATGGACTTTAGGCATGTACTGCCTTCCACAGCCCTTTACTAACTGGGGTGCTAAGACTTTAATCTCTAATACAGCTCCTGGGTTTTGTCTCTGCTGATGCTGTACCTTTCCACTTGCAGTGTGAAGAGCACCTCAGCTCAGAGATTGGTTCTGTTAATGGCTCATCCTCTTTATCACTATGCTCTTCCACCCGTGCCATCATCCCCTTATCTTCCCTCGTGACTCATAGAGCATTGCTGGCCCAGATTTAATGTCCACCCTTTTTATTAATAGGGAACTTTTGTTTCCTTTATCATCCTTTTGATGTGCAGAATTCAGCAAATATTTTATTTATTTTCAGGTCCTTTTTTGTATTAATCTGGAGAAAGAATAGCTTTTCTTCAACTGTAAAGAGTTTCAGTTTTGAAAATCCAGAGGGAAGTTCTACACTGCCCTATAAGGTCACTATGAGTCAGAATTGACTCGATGGCAGTGTGTTTTGGTTTTGTGCATTAATATTATCTTTTAGTGACACATGCCTTCAAGGTAAGCACTTTTTTGGTTGTTTTGAGTTATTTTCACAGTGACATGTATTTAAAGCTTTCACTTATCAGTTATCCTAGTGGATACAGACAATGTTTCATAGAACCCAACTCTAATTATGTAAACTCATTTAATCCTTTTGATTGATTTCATTTGTTTCTTCTTCAATTTGTTTGCTTTGACTGTGTAGGAACTGTGTCCTACTAAGGTTAGCTCCTCGTAAAAAAATTGGGTCACAATTATTCCTAATACAAGGTAACATTCAGATATATAATTCTTATATATAGTAAGATGTCATCTTATTTAAGATAAAGTTACCATTTTCTATCTCCCACTGCATGGGAATACTTAATTGCTCTAACCTTTTATCCAAGTATTCTTGATAAAAGACTTGTTTTATTCATTGCTTTATTGTTCTCAGGTGCGCTTTGGTGCACTCTGTGATGCCATAGGACCTTAAACTCTTCCTTGTGGTTTCTAGGCTATAATTAATGTGACCAGATTGCCACATCGTGCGATACAACTGCTTACATTTCGTGGAGCTGCCATATATTTACTGTAGCAGTAGGACTTCTTCACTAAGTAATTTAGATATGCAAATTCTCAGTAGGCTTACATGTTTTTCACTATGGGCACAGTGATTCTTAATGAAAATTGTTTTTGTGTTTCTGATTTAGCCATGTTTTCAGCATAAAACCAATGTGTCCATAGACATGAACATGCTTTCATCATGTTTAGTTTTCCCTTTTGTTAGGTGCCAAGTCATGTTAATTCCATCTCATGGCAACCTCATGTGTTATAGAACAGAACAGCTCCATAGCATTTCTGGAGTATAAGTTGTGGAAACAGATCTCCAGTCCTGTCTTCACAGTAATGCAGGCTGAATTTAACCCGTCAACCCTCATTGGAACTGTCTAGTTCAAGCTGTTTGACCACCTACAAACCTTCATTGTCCTTAACCCCAAAAAGCAAACTCACTGCCACAACGTCAATTCTCACTCATAGTGTTCCTATGTAGGTGTCTGAGATTCAAAATCTACACAGGAACCACCAGCTCGCTTTTCTTGTACAGAACTGCTGGTGGAGTTGAACTGACAGCCTTGAGGGTAGCAAATGAAACCAGCATTCTCCCCCACCCCTAGAAATGAAACCGGCCAAACAGATGCCATCAAACCCACACCAACTCCTGCAAACTCCATGTGTGTCAGAGCACAGGGATGTTGCAGAGGGGTTTCAGTGGCTGGTTTCTCAAAGTGCATCACCCAGGCTTTCTTCCCTGGAGACTCTGAGGAGACACAAACTTCCAATCTCTCCATGAACACCTATCCGTGTTAACCATTATGGTGCGGAAGCATATCAAAAACTAAGCCAGGCACACATGCATGCATGTACACACATACCAGAACCTATGGAACCTGGCATTCTTTCAAAGAAAGAAAACTCAAAACTGTACAATGAGGTTAAATTTTTATCTATAACATGAGAAACCACCTTTTGGAATATGCAAAATTTTCAGGACCCAGAAAAATTAAACCATTTTGTTATTTTTCAGCTCTCACAAGTTTCTATATGAATTGTACAGATACACTGTAGCCTAACTGGTCTCTTTACCATAGCTAGAGAATAAATTAATACCAATTTTAATAGATCTTCAAGAAAGATACTCTATGTAAATTTCTTAATATTCTTTCTGAGTTTTTATGGAAGATGAACAGGTTTCTTAAAGATTTTTAAGATGTATAATTGAGGAATTATAAAAGATTTATTGCATTATTCTGTTTAACATAATGATACTACACTGTTTAGCATTATCTATTAGGAACAGATATGCAGAGGCTTCAAAATGATCATGTATAAATTCCATTCATCTTTATTCCATTTTTCCATGATCTTTTTGAAACTCACTTGAGCATTCATGGCATGAAAGATTAGCTACCAATGAGCTCCTTGTATTTAAATTAGATGATAATTTGATAAATAGCAAGCATTTGGCCCACCATTTGATTCTGTATGGTGACCATTGTAGTTTCAGAGTAAATCTATACTCTGTATGATTTTTGTAACATATTTTTCGAGTTTTTCCTTGTCTGGGAAGACTTTTACTTCTCAATCGATAATTTGACTGGGTAGAGTATTCTTGTATTTGCATTGTTTTCCTTCAACTTTTGGAATATGTTACTCCACTCTCCTTTTTTTCATAGTTTCTGCTGATAGGTCTGAACATATCCTTATGTGGTGACTTTATATGTGATTGCTTTTTTTGCCCTAGCTGCTCTCATGATTTTCTCCTTTTCCTCAAAGTTGGATAGTTTAACTATTATGTGCCTTAGTGATTTCTTCTTGGGGTCCCGTCGTGCTGGTGTTCTTTCAGCCTCCTGGATGGTTGCTTGGTTTTCATTCATTAGGCTGGGGAAGTTTTCCTCCAAGAATTCTCTCGCTACTGTTGCAGATGACTTCTTTGTTGTGTCTTCCTACGGTAGGCCAATAATTCTAATGTTGTTCCTCTTCATAGCATCAGACATAGCTCTTAGGTTTTCTTCGGCTTCTCTGATGCTCTTATTAGATTTTTGTTCACGTTTATTAAAGTCTGCTTGGTTGTCCTCCAAGACACTGATGCGGTTTTCTGATTCCTCCAGTCGATTCTCAAGGAACATGATTTTGCTATTGTTTTTCGTTATTTCCTCCCTAAGCACCTGTATTTCCCTTTGGTGTACGGCTTTTATCTCCTCTATCGTTTCATCCTTTTTCTGTATTGTTTCCTTCATATCCTGCATGACTCCAAGCAGCATTCTGAGAGTTTCTTTGTATGGCTTCTCAATGTCTGCTTCTTCTATGTATGTTGCTATGTTCAGCACATCTACTGCCTTTGTCTTTTGTTTCTCCTGTTTTTTTGTTGAGGTCGTTGGGGCTGATGGCTGTTTGCATTGAATTGTTTTTGAGGAACCAGGTGCCATTTTCTAGTCTCTCTCTGGAAGACTTATAGGAATGCTTCTTTGAACTGCCTACAGCTGATTTTGCTAGGTTATTAACCTACCACTTTATCTTCCTGTGGCTTCCCTATCAGGGGAGTGCCCCAGATGGCAGGTCGGCTGCCTGCCCCAGTGTTGCAGGGACTGGGCTGAAGTTCCTGCTATTGGTTTAAATATTGATAAGTGTTGGCTGAGCTGCCTTATGTCCCCAGGTACACAGGCAGGAATTCCCTGGTGAGGAGTCAGAGGAGTATCCCCTGGAGAGCAAGCAGGCCTTTTCCCTAGCCTTGGGCTATCTATGCAGGGTGGAGCTCACCTAGCTGGGTGTGGCCCAGGCGCAAATGCCCCAGGGCAATGGGAGTGTCCCATAAGTCTGCAATGGAGTGTGAGAGAGCAGTTCAGGAACAAGAGGGGGAGCAAAATTAAACAGTGAGACCGGACTGTGCCGGGGTACAGGGAAGCGAGGGAAGGAAAAGCAACTATGCAGCTGAGTCCCACTCCCTGCCTGTGGACCTGCAAGGGACCACTCCCTGCCCCAAGCCCCAGTGGCAGTCCATAGCTGAGCCCCAAGAAGAGTCACAAGAAAGCTGCTGAGCAGCCCCCAGAGAAGTGGGGGTGCAAAGAGCAGAGATGTTAACTGGCACCGCAGTGTAGCTGAAGCTTGATCCCTGCCTATGGAGCTGTGGGGGTTTGGGTTCAGTCCCTGCTCAGCCCATGCGGCGCTGCAAGCTGTGGCTGTGCCCTGAAAAAGCCCCGGAGCAGCCCTCCAAGCCTGCGTGGGAATATAGTGCAGAGATGCAAACAGAATCAACAATGCAGCTGAACACCAATCCCTGCCGGTGGAGCCTCAAGGGCCCTGTCCCTGCCCTGAGGCAGGCAGGGGAAAACTGTGGATGTGCGGAGGCCAAGCCCTGCTACAGGTTCCAAATGGTCCCGTCTTGGGCAGACACAGCGGCTAGGCTAGGGTCGAGCCCCATCCAGCTTCCACTATAGTAAGCCAAAAGCCCCCAGCCCCTCAAAACCCCGTGGATCTGAGCCTACTTATCTTTATGTTGTGCCTCCTGCGATCCAGTGGCGTTGAATTTCCCTCTGAGGAACTCTCCTGGGCTGGATTCTGCGGAGTCCCTCTGGTATGTGTTACTCCGTCACCATCTTCCCGGAAGTCTCTATATGATTTTTAATGGATAACTACCGAAGATATTTTCTCCTGGAACAAATTATTTTGGTCTCACTTAGGTAATCCCATCACATTCTTCAAATCACAGTTTTCAATGAATTCAATTAATTAGATTATTAAGGGCATAGGGTGAAACCACCACTAAACAAAATGGTCCCATAGGCAGGGACATAGAATGATTTCACAGTAGAAATCAACTGAGAGCGTACCTACCTATGTGTACCTACCCCCTGTTTTGAGGACTGATGTTTGGTCTGGGTCCTAACTAGATTAATTAATTAGAGACATTGAAAAGAATACCTTTCTTATTGTTAGCTGCAATCTAGTTTTCTCCAGTTTATAAGAACATGATGTACCCATGGGGATGTAGTGGGTTATGTGTTGGATTGCTAACCACACATTCAGCAATTCAAAACCATTAACTGGTGATGTTTTCTAGTCCCTTAAAGAGTTGCCGTTTCAGAAACACACAGGGCCTTTTGTACTCTGCCCTGTAGAGACTTTATAAGTCAGAATTGACCCAATAAGAGTTCATTTTTTTTTAATGGACAACCAAACGAAACCATGACCTGTGACCTCTGTATTCTGAGTTTAATCTGGTCACCTTTTTTCTTGGGGATTGGAATGGTGACTTTGGGCTCTTCACATATTGGTCATAAACCTGAGAGTCCTCATTTGCATTTCTTCTAACTATTGCCTCTTTTGTTTTACTTTTTTGCTAGTGTTTCTTTATGATCCATTTATTTTGCCAGTGTGGGAATTCCCATGCATACTTATTGCTAATGAGCTTTTCATTTCATATATAGAATATTCATATAAAACATGTATAAACCACTTTATTTTGCCACCTTCCATGAATCAGATGCAAATGCCTTAAAAGTTTACTGGAAATGTGCTTGTGGTTCCTGGTTTTGCCTGTCTACCTACCTTAGTTCTGTACATTTAGGTAAAGTCTGAGAGAGCAGACAGTTCCACATACATAATTAGCAATGTGAGTTTCTTGATGGGTTAGATTTGGGTTCTGTGTAGGGTTGTAGAGTGCTAGAGTCAGAGTCTGTATTTGAGATTGGAATCTAGGCCCTGGGATTAATGCTCCCGGTTCAAGAACAAGAGTCAATGGATAGAACTAGAATTTCAGTGTCATGAGTGGAGAGTCAGATGTTGGTGGATGGATTAAAGGGCTCTATGTTTACAATGTGTCGTGCCTACCAGCTTATGTTTGGCTCTACTTAGGGGCTTATGTGTTATGGCATAAAGATAGAGAGTTATGGTTTAAACAGTATAGTTTTGGAAGGTGGTTTCTGATATTGAGACATTGTGTCATAAAGTTAAGATTAAGGTTGGAGAATATATTCAAAGTTGTGTTCCTGACTCAAACAATTGGGATAATTGAATTAGGTTAGTTTGAGCGTGTATGGCAGGGGTCTTCAAACTTTTTATGCAGGGGGCCAGTTCACTGTCCCTCAGGCGGTTGGAGGTCCAGACTATAGTATTTTTTAAAGAAACTATGAACAAATTTATATGCACACTGGACAGGTCTGCTGCTAAGCAGGACTGGCAGCAGCAACAAAAACTACTGGTGGGCCTGATAAATATCCTCGGCAGGCCGCATGTGGCCCACGGGCCTGGTTTGAGGATTCCTGGTGTATGGTGTTAGGATTTCTTAAGGAAATCCTATATTTTTTCCACTTAGCTGTGGCTATCAGGGAATGCTCAGGATGCTAATAGACATCGTGGATGTAAAGAGCTTTTCAGGTGGTTAGGGGTTCAATGTTTTAGGATATTATCAGTGTGCTGTAAGGATGCTCAGCGTCTTAAGGTGTAAGGGTTAATGGTTTGGGAGTTGTTGATTAACAATTAATAGTTATTGGGTTAACTTTCAAAAGTTATTTTTGTGTGTTGAAATGTAGCCTACAACGTTTATATATTTATTAGCTATTTATGGCATATTTTGCATATTTTATGGATATGAACATTAATTTATGATTAGAGGCAATTTTATTTCATTTGGGAAGCCTCTTTTCTTTTTTAAAAAAAATCATATTTTGATTGCTCTAGTTAGAACATAGTCAATTTTTAATATCAGCAGTGAAAGTGCACATTTATGTTTGTCCTTTTTCTGAGGTGGGGTGATGTTTTTCTCTTTCCTCTAAGTATGACATTTTCATTTTTTTAAAATAGGAATGTGTATTATCATGTTCATATATTGAACTATATTGTTTCATGTTAGATTTTCAGAGGTGTTTTTTTTAACATAAAAAGCCTCTGACTTTGTTTAGTATGTTTCATGTGTCTATTTAGATAGTTAATCCTTTTTTGCATTATTTGTGATATTACAGAGCTTATTTTCTTATGTTAAATCAACTCTGGGGGAGATTCCAATTAGTCATGGTATATAATTATTTCAGTGTGTTGTCTGACTCAGTTCCCAATATTTTCAAGCACTTTTTCATGTAGATCCATTATAAATATTGGTCTACAGTTTTCTTGAAGTATCATCATCTAACCTTGTTAACAGTTTATTACTGGTCTCATAGAAAATGCTAGTAAGTGGCAAAAAAAAGAAAAGAAGAAAAAAGAGGGCCTGATGCAGGGGGCTTGAGTGGAGAGCAAATGCTTTGAGAATGATTGGGGCAGGGAATGTATGGATGTGCTTTATACAATTGATGTATGTATATGTATGGATTGTGATAAGAGTTGTATGAGTCCCTAATAAAATGTAAAAAAAGAAAAGAGGAGAACAAAATGATTAGGGCAAAGAATGTACAGATGTGCTTTATACAATTGATGTATGTATATGTATGAACTTATGAACTGTGATAAGAGTTGTATGAGCCCCTAATAAATTGTTAAAAAAAAAAAGAGGAAAAAAAAGAAGAGGTGAAGGAAAAAAAAAAACATGGGTGGTGCTGTCAGCCATCCAAACAGATGAGTTTGAAAAATGTTTGCAAAAATGTAATCACAGGTTTGACAACTCTATTAAGTGTAATGGAGAGTACTTTGAAGGTGATAAGATTGTTTTGTAAAAAAATATATATAGATTTTAAAAAAAGAAAATGTTAGTAAGTGTACTCTCACAACTATTGTTATGTTTTCACCCAATAACTTGAACTTAAGGGAAAAAGTGTTTATTCATACTGTGTGAATCCTCTGGTCTTTAATCTACTTTAGATTTAGCCTTGAAGTTTCTCATGGAATTTAATTGTGATTCAGTTGATTCTGGACCCTCTGAGCATCTTGAAACCCACTCACCTCATAGATCACTTGTTCTGGAGGGATCCTCAGGTCTTGCAACTGACCTCCCAGTGTAGAGCAGTGTTTCTCAAAATTCCTAATACTATGACACTTTAATACAGTTCCTCATGTTGTGGTGACTCCCCAACCATAAAATTATTTTTGTTGCTACTTCATAACAGTAATTTTGCTACTGTTATGAATCCTAATGTAAATATCTCATATGCAGTATATATTTCTATTGTTACAAATTGAGGATAAATAAAGCATAGTGATTAATAACAAAAACAACATATAATTATATATTGTGAAATATTTCTTTCTAATTATAAATGAATGAAAATTTGTCTTGAAGCCTGGTGTAGCATGGGTAACAGTCTTCACGTCAGGGACTCATGTGGGTGTATCTGCATGTTGGCAGACCTACCTGGAGATGGATAAGGTCTCAGTTCCTACGACCATCAAAAATATGTGTTTTCCGATGGTCTCAGGCATCCCCTGTGAAAGGGTCATTCAACCCCCAAAGGGGTTGTGACCAACAGGTTGAGAACTACTTGCATAGAGGGATAAATGATTTACAGTACCCTTGATGGACAAATAGTCACTCACACCAGAGTGACTGTGTGCTACCCTCACACTTGAGCCCAAGATGAGAAATACTCTGCCATAAGACATGCAGCGTGGATCATAGAGAATTTCCTTCAGTTCACCTCCAGGAGAATGGTGTACATCAATGAGGGACAGGAATTCCTCAGTGATTTTATCATCACCTTGTTTATTTTTTTATAGCAAAGGCAAGCCATTCTTTCTTTTTAATAAGAGAGTTTATGTTGCAGAAAACTTCACATGAAAGGTTTGGCATCTGTTATCAAGGAAATAACTTTTATAAATATAACTATCACACAAGTATTTTGCACCTCTCTTGTGTATTGATTAGTGGTTTCTGAGGTTGTCAATGTTAGGTGCCATTGAGTTGATTCCACATTGTAGGGACCCAATACACAACAGAAACACTGCGTTCTCCTTTAACAGACTCGCAATTTAGGTTGAACCCATTACTGCCGTCACTGTCAATCCATTTTGTTGAGGGATTCCTATTTTTCACTTCCCCCCTACTTTACCGGACATATTGTCCTTCTCAAGGGACTCCTCCCTTCTGACAACATTGTCCAAAGTATGTAATATGGCCTCCCTACTCTCTCCTCTAACTAACATTCTGAGCTCATTTATTCGAAGACAGACTTATTTGTGCTTTTGGAGAACAATGTTATTTCACTATTCTTGGCCATCACTACAATTCAGTCAAATCTGTTCTTCTTCAGTCTTCCTTATTCAGTGATCAACTTCCACATATGAGGCCATTCATAATAAGGTAGTTTGGGTGAGGGGAACCTACTCTTTAAAGTAAGATCCCTGCTCTTCAACAATCTAAACAGCCAAATAAGGTTTATTCATCCAATACAATGTATCTATTGATCTCTTGACTGGTGATAGAATGACTATCACCATTCTGTTGTTTTGTATTTTTTACATAGGCTAACAGTTTTCTGGAAGGAGTTAGAACTTAGTCAAGCTTAGATTAAGAATGTTGCTCACGGAGGGGTCTGGAAGGCAACTGTTCTCTGCAACCGACCAAAATAAGATCCCTGAGTTGAAACCTGTTCTTAAGACTTGGTGGTATGGTGAGCCTTATATTTAAGGTATGCTTGATGACGGGACATTAAACAAATTGTGTTTTTCTCTAGTAGCCTGACTTGCTGATTAATTTCAAAGGAGCACTAGTCTACACCCTTTATCCTATAACTGCAACCTCACACATCCCTGCCTTCAGAGACATCCTGGGGATTGCAAAAGGGCAGTGCCAATGATGTCCAACTATCCATTCAGGCTACTGCCTCCCTATTTTATCACAGCATAGCCTCTTCCCAGCACTTTCATTTTGTTTTCTTGCCAAACTATGTTCCTGGAGGAACATGTTTTACATGATTAAGCCTAGGCACTCAGTTTTCCCCTTCTCCCTTGCAGACCAAGACTATGGATTGGCTATCCTTGAACCCAAACCAATAACCACTCTCCTACAGTTTGTGTTGTTTGCCATCTGTCAGCATTACCTAGAAAGCTTGGGGTCCAGAATCTAGGCACAAACATGTTGATAAGTCATCTCTTTCCTGGATGCGTCTTGTATTTTTAAGCTTCTGCCATCACCTTGGCCCATGACATCACCCATCTACCTACCCATTACCATTCCTTTACTGTAGGCTGCAGTCTTTCACAAAGGCTTTAAAAATGGACAACCATAAACCCAAGAACTTAAGAGAGGAGCAAATAAGGTTTCTCCTGGCTTGTTTTCTTGTTCAGGATATCTCTGTCTTGGCCAAGGTACATCTCAGATGTCCTATTGGTGTTCCTCTGTCTCATTGTCCACCTCTATAGCATGTTTCTGTAGTTATCACACTCTACTGTTCATAAATGGGCTACCTAACCATAGGCATTTCTTCACATACAGTAGATATTCTAAAGAATACCCAGAAGACAAGTGGATTGGAGCAGGTTAAACTTGATGAAAAGCTCAGCATCGTTGGAATTGAAGTGCAACCAGAGAATTTCTTAGAAGCAAGGATGGTGATACTTCACTTTACACACATTGGTCATGCTATGAGGAGAGAGCAGAACCTGGAAAAGACACCATGCTTAGTAAAGTTGACAGTCAGTGAAAAAGAGGAAGCTCCTCGGTGGCATGAATTGATACAACAGATGTAGCAGTGAGATCAAGCATAACCAGTGTGATGATGGCACAGCATCAGACTGTGTCCTGTTCTGTTGGACACAGGGTTGGTATAAACTGGAACACACTCAAAGATAACTAAATAAGTAAAAATATGTAGAAACATAAAACAGTACTCCTCACAGGACCTAGTAGAATAACTGTTCTGGGAGGACACGGTAGGGGCAGGCGGAGATGAATATGTAATGTCATATTGAATAAACACAGCAAGAGGAAGTGTGTCCCAAGTTACCAATCAAACTCCTGCTGAGAAACAAAGGCAGGGGGCTATATACAAATGAGATGGGGGAGCTCTACTTGGAACAAGCATGTAGTGAGCCAGAAGACTCTCCAAGGCCAGCTCCTGAAGGAAAAGCACAGTGGAGGAGGGGAGTTTAGAGTTTTAGGCACGGACACGACGAAGGAAATGTAGGCAATAACAGATATGCATCAATTTCACAGCAACAGTCCTGAGTGTGCATCAGGGTGGGGTTGTGACTTTTGACAAGAAATGAGTTTTTCATAATTCTTCCTTCTAAATGTCTTCTGGTTTGATGTGGCGATGTCTTTCTAGCACATTCTGGATCCTTGACCAAAGTCCTTCTGTTCCATGGTGACCTGAAGTTGGGAATGTCCTTTCTCTGCATGTTTGCCCAGCATATTTAGACATAACTGATAGTAGGTTGATGGAATGGTATACTTTTCTAGAAAGAAATGCATCCAAAGAGTATCAGGAAGGAAAATACAGAATAATTGTTGGCACTACATGAGGTATATGTATTTCATCATCGTGTATCAATACGTCATATCCCAGGGGAGGTTTCTTGGGTAAGTGTGAAATTTACAGTGTTACACAGGGTTAAGCTGGTTGGGCAGTGGTCTCACACAGAATGGCCAATGACTTTATTGTTCTTATTCTGAAATCTGATTCCTCTTGGCTAATTTATTGGTAGTAAATACATCCTTGTCACCAAAGATTAGCTACTAGATTAATAAAAATAAAATTTCCTTAAGATGGCAACTCTATTTCCATGTATTGTTGCTTCTATATTACTCTCTCTCCCTCCCTTCCTTCATCCTTCTCCCCTCCTCTTTCTTTCTTTCCTTCAGGATGTAGCAGCGATTGATAGACAGCCATGAGAAAAAATGTTCATACCATTTCATCTTCCATCATTCCTGTCAAAGAGCATACTGGGGTTTCTGTTAAAAATTAAAGAGCTTATTTGAGTAACAAAACAATCCAGGGGTTGGCAGTAGTACCTCCAAGGATTCACAAAGTACTGACATGAAAATAAATTTTCAGAGAGTATAAATACAGAGGATCCAGGAACTCACAAGAACATTCTGATTGCTTAGCTATTTATAAAATTTGAGTAATTGCACAATTATATAGATATAATATATAATTATATATATGTATGTATATATATTATATATATATAATGGATATCGTTCCTGGTAGTGTGTTGTGAGAGGAAAGAAATACTTTTCTTAAAGACTTCTTGAACTATGATTAGTTTCAAAGGTCTGTTAAAAAAACACACTAAATATCATCAACAACAAAAACTGAAGTCAGGTCTTTTTCTTTGGCAGAAAGCCTCTCCTTACACCGAACATGTAGTTCTTTTGAACTCCTTTACAGAATTCAAAAGAAAGCAATAATGATAGGTAGATCAATTAAACACAATCAAATGTGGGACTACAGGAGCAGGGAAAGGAAAGGGGCCTGATTGGGAGAGGCACAAGACTGTCAATTGGAAAAGCTTACAAAATTGGGTCAGAACCCTCTGATGTCCAGTACATTCTTAAATGAAAGATTGTCTCACCCTGTGTTGGCCAGGGGACTCTCAGCAACCTCGCTCCATCTGACACTCCTTACATTGCTTTACATTGCAAGTCAGAGATCAGAAATAACTCAGTAGAGGCTGAGTGTATGTGAAGATAGAATCTGAGTTTAGCTGAGTATTTATTTTAAATACTTTCATTGGGGGCTCTTACATCACTTATTACAATCCATACATTCATCCATTGTGTCAAGAACCTTTGCATATATGCTGCCATCATCATTTTCAAAGCATTGTCTTACCCCTTGAGCCCCTGATATCAGCTCCCCATTTCTTCCTCCTCCCTCCCCTGTACATCCTCCCTCACAAACCCTTGATAAATTATGGATTTTTATTTTCATATCTTACATTATCCTCCATCTCCCCTCACCCACTTTTCCATTGTTTATACTCCTCATAGAGGTTTCTAGATTGATCCTTGTGATCAATTCCCCCTTTCTCCTCCCCTAATCCTCACAGTATCTCTAATCTCATTTTTGGCCCTGAGGGGTTTATCTATCCTGGATTCCATGTGTTTTTCCAGGCTCTTATCTGGAGCCAGGTGCATGCTCTGATCTAATCCAATTTCTAAGGTAGTACTGAGGTCATGATAGTGGGGTGAAAGAAACACCAAAGAGCTAGAGGAAAGTTGTGTGCTTCATCGGTGCTATACTGCATCCTGACTAGCTCATCTCTTCCCTGTGACCCCTATGTGAGGGGATGTCCAATTGTCTACAGATGGGCATTGGGTCTCCACTCCATGCCCCCCACCCCCATTCTCATTGGGTATAATTTTGTTCTGGGTCTTAGCTGAGTGTTAACTTCACTGAAAGCCCCATTTGAGGCTTTTTTTTTCTGGCCAAGAATGTTGAAAGTATCATGAACTCGAGAGAGAGGATCTTGAAGAATCAATCTACTGTTGTTTTGGTAGAAATATAAATTAGTTAGGAAAATGTTATACTTTGTTCACCTGTAACTTAGCAAGAAATGCTCCATAACTCCAACCCCAAGTTAACCCCCTCCACCTTGTCTCACTGATTCTCCCATGACTGTGTGCAGGAGCAAGTTATCATGGGTACTAGCTAAGCCAAAGGCTTATCTCAGTGCATAAAGTTCTCTCTCTCCTTGGCATTAACTGGCGCCTATATACCCGGCCTTTCTCACTGATATTTAGGGCTTTAGAAATGGAAGCTCTGAAAAAAGAGCTTACTTAAAACAAAATTATTTTCATAGTTTGTAGCTTTCATTCCAAGATTTATGTCTGTCTTAAAAAACTGTTTCACTCAGTCTATGTGTATGTTAGGCCAGGGTGACTAGAGAAATAAACCTAGTGAACTCATATATGTTTAAGAAAGGAAGTGGTGTTAACAAACCCAGGGACAAGGGAACAACAAGGAATCCAAAATCAGTGGCAAGGAGGATTTAAGATGCTTGGTAGGGATTGATCAATGACAATGTAACTGAGAGGAATTACTAAAACCAAAATGGAGGCTGAGCATGATAGTGGGGCAAGAGGAAAGTAAAAGGAAATAGAGGACAGAGCTAGGAGGCAAAGGATAATTATAGAGATCTCAATGCAGGCATGCATATATGTATATATATATTTATATGCGATGATGGGGAAATAAATCTATGTGCATATATTTATTAGTTTCATATTAAGGTAGCCAATTGACATTGGACCTCCACTCAAGTACTCCCTCAATGAAAGAATACTTTGTTCTATTAAACTAGCAATCCATGATGTTCACCTTCCAACACTATCACTGAAGACAAATGGGTGCTTAATTAAATGTGGTGAAGAAAGCTGATGGTGCCCAGTTATCAAAAGATATAGTGTGTGATGTCTTAAAGGCTTGAAAGTAAACAAGCAGCCATCTAGCTGAGAAGCAACAAAGCCCACATGGAAGAAGCCCACCAGACTGTGCGATCACGAGGTGTCAAAGGGATCAGGGACTAGGCATCAAAGAACAAAAATTCATATCATTGTGAATGAGGCGGAGTGCAGATTTGGGAGCCAAAGCCCATCTGTAGGCAACTGGACATCCCCCTACAGAAGGGTCTTGGGGAGGAGAAGAGTGCAGGGTGCAATGTAGCAAAGATGGAACATACAATTTTCCTCTAGTTCTTAAATGATTCCTCCCCCCACCTCTAGTTCTTAAATGCTTCCTCCCCCCATCTTATCATGATCCCAATTCTACCTTACAAATCCAGCTGTACACTGGTACAAACAGGAACTGGAAACACGTGGGATCCAGGTCAGATGATCCCTTCAGGGACAATGGGAGAGAGGGGTGATACTGGGAGTGTTGAGGGATGGTGGAAATTTAAAGGGGAACAGATTACAAGGATCTATATATAACCTCCTCCCTAGGGGATGGGCAACAGAAAAGTGGGTGAAGAGAGATGTCAGACATTGTGAGATATGACAAAATAGTAATAATTTACAAGCGTTCATGAGTGAGGCAGGAGTGGGAGGGAGGGGAAAATGAGGAGATGATGCTAAGGGCTCAAGTAGAAAGCAAATGTTTTGAGAATGATGTTGGCAACAAATGTACAAATGTGCTTGACACAATGGATGGATGGATAGATTGTGATAATGTTGTATGAGCCCCCCCCCCAAATGATTTTTAAAATAAAGATAGGTAGTGTTTTTCTAGAAATATGTCCACTTATTCTAAATTTTCAAATTCACTGTTGTGATCTTCATAGTTTTGGTTCTGTTGTGATATTGGATTTTTTATTTCTTATTCTTTATATTTGCTTTTCCTATTCCTTTTACTTTAATTAGTTTACCAGTAGTTTGTCAAATTTTGTTAATATTTTTAAAGAATTAACTTGTCTTATGGATTATTTCCCTGTTCCTTTTCATTTATTTCTGCTCCATTCTTTAATATTTATTGCCTTCTTATGACTGATATTTTACATAACTCTTTTTGTTCTAATTGTTGAAGGTGTTGTGTTACCATACTGACTTTGCTCTCTTTTTTGATATCTTCATACATTGTTCACAACAAGTGTTCTTAGTACTGCTTCTGCTGTGTACCAAAGCTTGTGGTATGCTTATTTTCATTTTTGTAAGGAATTTAAAACCTTAATCCCTTAATCCTACCATTTCCAAGCAATTTAATGCACAAAATTTCTCATTTTCCATGTTAACTTTTTATTCTTTTATCTTCCTATTGTTTATATCTAATTTCATAATGTTGTGAAGTAAAAATTTTTATTTATAATATCACAAATTAAAAATTATTAAGCCTTCATTGTAGCCTAACATGTGGACTATTCTGAAGAATGGTACATATGAACATGAGAAGAAGATACATTGAGGTTTTCCCGGATAGCATGCACCCTATATGTCTAAGAGGTCAGTAATTATAGTATTTAGTTCTTCTGTTACTGTATTGATTTATTATCTAGTTGATCTTTTGAGTTGTTCTGTAAAACCCAGTGAGGTGTATTTAACTCTATTCCTGTAAAATTATGTATTTCTCTCTTTAAGTCTATAAGAGTTTGATGAATATATCTTGAGGGTCTGCCATTGAATGTATATATATTCATTAATATTTTTTTCTTCTTGCTCTTTTGTTCCTTTTATCATATGATGCCCTTATTGGTCTCCCATTAAAGATTTGGTCTTGAAGTATATTTCACTATTAATTTGTATAGCCAGTAACAGATTTCAAAATTGTCATTGGTTAATATTGCTATCCTTGTTTTTTATTGCCATTTTCTTGATGTATTTTCTTCGACCTTTGATTTTTAGATTCTATTTCTCTTTATGTCTCAATTGTGTTTGTTGTAAGCATAGATTTATGGATCAAGTTTCCTTACCCATTGTGCTTCTCACTGCCTCTTGAGAGGTACATTGTATCCATTAACATTCCATTTCATTATTGATGTGTATGCATTTATTGCTGTCATTATGCATTGGGTTGTCTTTATGGTTCCCCCGCCCCTTTGTGGAATTATTGTGTTTTTTCCTCAGTTTTCTTGCCCTGAGTTCATTTTCTTATCTTTTCTCTTAATTTTTGTCTTTTTTTGGTTATTATTTTGTAAGGCTTCATGCTTTGCTCTTGCTGTTTTTCTTTTGGATTAGCTTTATTTTTTCTTCTTCATTCTTTCCATTTTACTTGAGAATCTTGTTAATAATTATATGATTCCAAACAATAATATTGCATAGAAAATCTTTTCTGGATCATTCTAAGGGAAATTTTTTGAATAAATATCTATTTTTGAGTATTCATTAGGATGAAAACTTTCAAGATACATCAGAGGGTGTGAAGAAAATTTCCACTCAGCATGAGAATATTTTCTTTTTGCATTAACTATTTCTAACTTTGACAACAAATGGCCTAGTTAGTATCCTGGAGTGAAAACAGATCTCATCAATACCTATTATTCTGAAGTCTGCCTTTGGATCAATGGTGACAGACAGACAAAGCCCATTCCAATGAAGAGAAGGCAGATTCCAATGCAGGAAGTTTCCCAAGAGCCACTGTGCACGGTGTCCCTAGAGAGGTACTGACAAGTTGGGGAAACCACAGCTTCTGAGAGGAAAGCATCACTGACTACATTCCCTGGCATCTGCTGAAAACATGGCCTAAAGAACATTTTGAGAAATCAGTTTGCAATTTCCTCCTCTTGTGACACATTTACTATCCTTTGGAATCAAAGATGTCTTCCAATGAGTGCTTCCTTCGTTGTGACTCCAATGAATGATCTTTCGAATGACTCAACCCAACAGACAGGTCATTCAGTTCACCTGTTCCCAGTGGCAGGGGTCTCTCTGTGCCTGGAACCTTTGTTTCTGCATACAGGGAGACAATGGGTAGCAAGCATCACTAAGGACGTGTCAGAAATTTAGCCCCAGAAGTCACCACCATTGTTTTCTCAGACATAGAGATCATTAGTCATTCACTGCCAACAGTGCACAGAGAACAATGCAGAAGGAAATCTTCATAGACCTGACCCTGGACTGTAGGAGGTCACTGAGTTCAGTACATTTGAAATCATTCATTGCACGCATGAATATGGACATGCCTGTATTTTATTGTCAATAGGTTTTGAGTAACAGATAGGGTGAGAATTATCATGATAACCTATTTTTCAAGAAGGAAACTGGGTTCTATAGGATGAAAATGAACTCTTAGAGTCACTTTACTATTTGTATTGCACACAGAGAATGCTAATTTCTCCTTCAGGTCGGCAGTGAGGAGAAAATTTAGAGAGTAAGAAAAAGAAAAAAATGTCCGTCGACATGCTGAGAGATGAAAGACGGAAGGAACCCTGATTCCAAAAGGAAATGCTCCATCATCTATCTGTGCCTGTCTAGGGCTGGATGTGCGCGCTCAGTGAGTTCTGCGCGCCCCCTGCTGCCCAGTGTCTTCCCTGCAGGGGAGGTTTGTGTCTGGGCTCACACTGACTTCCCCTCACTGTGTTTCCCTTGCACAGTAATACATGGCCGAATCCTCAACAGTCACGGAGCTCAGCTGCAGGGAGAACTGATTATTCGATGTGTCTCTAGTGATGGAGAGTCTGCTTTGGAATGATGGGTTATAATTTGTACCGCCACTAGAGCATATCCATGCCATCCACTGCAGCCCTTTCCCTGAGGGCTGGCGGATCCAGTGCCAGCAGTAACCACTGCTTGTGATGGAGAAACCAGAGACAGTGCAGATGAGGGACAGCTTCTGGGAGGGCTTCACCAGTCCTGGACCCGACTCCTGAAGCTGCACCTGGGACAGGACACCTGCAAACAAAAACAGATGGTCCCCATTATTCACTTGAGTTCACAACCATCCCCACAGACCCAGGTCAGATATCTGAATCTCCCACCTTGGGGAACTGTCAGGAGGCACAGGAGAACACACAGCAATAGCATCTTTAGACCACAGCTCTGCATTCCCAAGAGACCTGAAGGCCTGTCTGAAGAGAACTGATAGCTTTCCTGCCCAAGGGAAATTTATCCTAGTGCCCGAAGAATGATTTGCATGTGAGCGAGCACTGTCTTTATAAACAGAAAGTGATAGAGACCAGACAACCCTCTACCTCCTGAGCCCATGCTAGGGTAACTGTGTTTGAACTCGTATGCATGTTAGTCTATAATGAGAGAGCACTTGACCTAAGCGGTGTGTATTAAAGATAAAAGGAAAACCAAATATTTCTGAGCTCAATATTCTCTCCCTCCAGCCCCTCAAAGTCTCTGCCCTGCCTTGGGCTCCTGTATGTCCTGTGCCCCAGAGAGTGGACAGGCTATCATTTGTTGAAAACATCAGGTGGACACCAGGGTATCTTCATCACCCACGCTCTCCAAACACCTTTTCTTTCCAAACTACCACTTCCTTATCAACCTCCTCAAAGTCTTCTGGGGTTTTCTTTGAGCCACTGCCATCACCAACTCCAGCACTCCTACCAACAACACGTCTCAGGTTTTGATAACTAAGGCCAATCTCAGTGTAAATAAAGAGATGCCAGTGTCATAGGGTCTCAGGGAGGAGGTTTCCAACTGGAGAATGTGGACCCCAGAAAAGAAAAGTTTCAACTCTATAACTTCTAATTGATGCAAGACTGTGAGATGTCAGTCACTTGGTTTTCCAGAGCACATCCAAAATTAGGGCAAAACCTGTCAGGAGTTCAAGTGTAAAGATACAGCAGAGAAGTGAATGGAAATTCAAGTTATCAGGGGGGCAGAAAAAGAATAATGATATTTCAGGTTTTGAAAAAAAGACACCTGCTTGAGACTCAACAGGCACCCTGGATTAAAATAAGGTCTATTCAGGCAACTAGTCCTCAAAATTTAGGGGACAACCATACATACTGTTTTAAATGCCCCTTTCCCAGGGGATTCTGTTCTATATGAAATGTGAGCATTTCCAACCAAAATCATCCTCTTCATTTGCACGCTGGGCACAGCCCTCTGAAAACTACTCAGAGATCTAAAGCTTGTGTTTATTTCCTAGACTCAAGGAAAATTATTCACCTTAATGCCTATGGAATCTGTGGGATTGTCTCTAGACATGCAGTTTATAAAGCCATTCCCCATTCAGATTCCTTCCTCATTTCTCTCCCTCATATCATAGATTATTTCCCCCAGATTAGGGTTGGCCATATTAATTTTCTGGTCAGTTAGAATATCTTTAAATTTCTACATAAATATATATTTCAACACTGTGAAAATCTGAGCATAAGATTATGGTCACCTGAAATTCTTTGGCCCAGAATTTGCAGAGGGATATTAGCCATAAGATAATATTGCTGCACATATACTTGACAATACAAATTAAATAGGAAAACTTAAAAAGAAAAACAACCTATCACTTCCTCCCACACAAGCATCAGAAATCCCAAACTCGAACCAGACACCAAAGACTATAGCTATATTGGTGAGAATATGGTGGCATGTTCAATGTATTTGCCATTAGGGAATTGTAAAGTATAACAGTGACATACCATATTGTTTAAATGAATGAATCAAGCAAACATAAAGGGCAAACTAATGATGCCTTATGTTGTTTATTGTTTTGATAGTTGTATAAAAGACACAAAATCATAAAGTTCTCTAAAATCTGGTCAGCTGTTTTAATTTTGGTTTTGTGTTTTAATGCACTGTGGTCTTAAATAAGTGGTAAAAGAGTTTGATGATTTTCACAGTATCTGTTGAGGACTATTATAGTTAGGCTTGTGTCAACTTGGCGGGGTAGTGTGCTTAGTGGTTTGGTAGTTGGCACCTAGTAATTCCTCATCATGTGAAAGAACACAATTCAATCAATTCCATAATGGGGTCTGCTGTGCGTAGCCAAGCAGTTGTATGATTAGGGTAGAGTGTACCTCCCTTACTCAGGACACAGCTCTGAAGCAACTGGAAAACAAATATTCTGTGTGAATGTTATCTACTTCCTTTATAAACAGATTGGTAGGGAAACTTGTTCGTTTCCTTCTGGGTTTGGATCCTGCATCTGGGCTCTTCAAGCTCTAGGTTTTGAATTTGACCGAAAGCTTGAAATAACCCCCGCCAATCCTGAGAGTCCACAGTGGCCTGGTATCTGACATGTGATCTGACCTTGAAGTAATATACATCTTCAATAACAAGTATGACTTGTTTTTATTTACCTGCCTTTGAAACTATCATCAAGTTGTGCTCCAGCCTATTGTAGATTTATCAGCCCCTGAAGCTACGTAAGTCAGGAGAAGCCTAACTAAGACTCGAGGACTTAGGGTCAGAATGGAGGTGCCCACTTCTACAACTGCATGAGCAGTTCTCTTTATCTCTCTATGCAGCTCTGGTTTTGTTCTTCTAGTGACCTTATCCTTACATAGATGTTGAATGTTATCACATTGAATTTATCATTCAGTTTAGAAATGGCAAGATTTAGAGTCACTGAGTTTTACAATAAATACCGTGACATGCTCCTCCATTTATTTCTGTTATATTTCATTTACTACAATAATATTTTAAATTTTATATGGGGTTTTAAATATGTATATTGTATAATCTCTTATTTTATGAAGCACATAATCTTGCTTTTTATTTTCCAAAAACCATTTTTGGTTGTGATAATGCAGATATCGTATAATTCCATAGCTCAATCACATCAAGACATATTGTACATTTGCTACCAGTCAGTTTCAAAATATTTTCTTACTTCCTAAACTCTTTAATATCAACCCCATCTTACTCTGTCTGTCTCCCATAGCCCCACCCCACCATATCCTTCAGGAACCCTATTTTACTTGCTGTGTCTATAGGTGCATCAATCCCAGGTTTCATATTCTGAGAAAAACAGAAAAGATAATAATATAAATTCAGTAGGGTTACCACCAATGACAAAATACATCTGAGTAGAGTATACCCAATATGAAACAGAGGGAGAGAGAGAGAATGTTGAAAACCAGATCAGGTCTGGCTCATGGCATGGAGGAACTTGGAGCTGTGTGCCGGGCGCTGGGGTCACGCTGCGTTGCTGACCAGAGGCTAGAGCCCCTCCTCTGCCCATGGCGGAGTGGCACCCAAGCTCCTGACAGGGGACTGAGGCGGCTAGGGACGTCGGGGCTCCGGAGCCAGGCACTGGGCCTGCTTTTGCAGCCGCCTCAGGGGCCAAAGAGCACGAACCCGTTCATGCGCGCGCAGGAGGAGGCCTGGCGGCGCCGCAACAAGACTGTCCTCACATACGTGACCTCGGTCGCCATGGCCATGCTGGGGGCGTCCTACGCAGCGGTGCCCCTTTATCGGCTCTATTGCCAGACTACTGGACTTGGAGGGTCAGCTGTAGCTGGTCATGGATCTAACCAGATTGAAAACATGGTGCCTGTTAAGGATCGCATTATTAAAGTCACCTTTTTTTTCTTTTTTAAACATTTTATTAGGGGCTCATACAACTCTTATCACAATCCATACATATACATACATCAGTTGTATAAAGCACATCTGTACATTCTTTTCCCTAATCATTTTCTTTTTTTTCTCCTCTTTTCTTTTTTTACATTTTATTAGGGGCTCATACAACTTTGTCACAATCCATACATATACATACATCAATTGTATAAAGCACATCTGCACATTCCCTGCCCCAATCATTCTCAAAGCATTTGCTCTCCACTTAAGCCCTTTGCATCAGGTCCTCTTTTTTTCCCCCGCTCCCTCCCTGTTCCCCCCTCCCTCTAAAGTAACCTTTAATGCGGATGTGCATGCAAGTCTCCAGTGGAACTTTAGACCTCAGCAAATGGAAATATATGTAATGCCAGGAGAGACGGCACTGGCATTTTACAAAGCTAAGAACCCGACTGACAAGCCAGTCATCGGGATTTCTACATATAATCTTGTACCATTTGAAGCTGGACAGTATTTCAATAGAATACAGTACTTCTGTTTTGAAGAACAAAGGCTTAATCCACAAGAGGAAGTAGACATGCCAGGGTTTTTCTACATTGATCCTGAATGTGCTGAAGATCCAAGAATGGTGAATATTGATCTCATCACTCTTTCTTATACTTTTTGTTGGAGCTAAAGATGGCCATAAATTGCCAGTTCCAGGCTATCATTGAAGTCAGCAACTAAATCTGCGTCCCATTTGTGATTTTTGAGAAATCATGTGTCTGACTTCTCAGAGATGAAATATCTCTACTATGTTGTATTTAATTATTGTGTACTGGTGATGGTTCAGCTTGCTTCCTTCCATGCCTGGACATCTTAACCACATTTAAAATCGAGAAAACAGGTTTAGCTTTTACCATAAGGAATCCACTTAAAGAGTGCCTACTTAAGAGTGACTGCCACCAAACTCTTAAGAGCTTGATAGTAGTAACTGTTATATATATATAGAGCTTGATAGTAGTAACTATCCTAACCCTAACCCTAACCCTAACCCTAACCCTAACCCTAACCCTAACCCTAGCCCTCGCCCTCGCCCTCGCCCTTATATATAAGAGCTTGATAGTAGTAACTGTTATATATATATATAGGGTTAGGTTATATATATATATAGGGTTAGGATATATATATATATATATATGTATATATATATATATATATAGAGAGAGAGAGAGAGAGAGAGAGAGAGAGACTTAATGGTATGGTTTAATTCATTAGATTGCTTCCAAATTTTGACCCTTCATACTTGTATCATTTGAACACTTGATGTTTATTTTTGGCTGTGCACCAGACTCTGAACAGGTTGATTATTAAATCTCTCAAACCAGTGGTGTTACCTGCCTTCAGTGTGAATAGTCATTATTGTTAGTCCTTAACATGAAAGAGGTGTGTTACTTGCTCAAAGATTGCATGTTTTCTTCAAATTCTTATTTGTTTTACTTTTAAGATCTAGGACTGCTTTATATTGATTGTACCATGTAAATAATTAGGTTGCAATTGTGGTACCATGAAATCTCTATATATGATTAACTATGATAGTTACAAGTCCTTCAATGTTAAAATATGTGTGGGGTTGTATACATATACTGATATCGAAAGTCTACCTGTAAACAAACTCTAAAGACACATTAAATTATTTTAATAGTTAAGAAAAAAAACCAGATCAGACCCAACATGTATCAGTAGGGGGGTTAACTGAAAAAGTTTTAACCATTCAAGCCAGGTTTATCATTTTGATCTACTATAATCATCTCTCCAATGCAATCTGATTAGTAACCAGGTGATTCCCATCCCTCTATTATGGACAGAGGGTAATCACCTGAGGTTTATTGCCTCGGTAGATCTCATAAATGTATCTTGCCTTTAAACATGTATCTTCCATTCTTTCTAAAGTTTAGAATAGTGTTATCATCTATTTCCTTTGAATCTGGTGACCCTAGAAAGGGACAATGCTATTTCTACTTTATCCTTTCTTTATTCTGTGAACACAATGATATCCCATCAAGATAATGAGGGGTTTATTGCTCATTCCTCAGATATATTAATGTATTTCCTTAACACTTGGAAACTTGACTTGTATTCACGCTAAAAGCTGCTCAGGTCTCATTCAAAATCACTAAATTTTAATGATATACCATGAAGTGTGACAATTTTATTTTACCTCACTTTCCCTAGATATATTATCATTTATTTTCTTAATATATTGAAAGCTGGTGTGTATTATTGTTAAAAGCTGTTCTCATCTCATTTAAAATCACTAAAGTAAGCTTTAATTGTATCAGATGAATTGTGATGATTTTATTTGTATAAAGCCTTTATTATTTATTGGTTCCACATTTTTCTGCTTACTGATAACTATTTAGCTTTTCTTTTATAATTGTGATTTGTGTTTATTGAATTTCTGGGGTCAGGCATGGATAAAAATCCAACTGCAGTCTCCAAAATGCTCTGTGCCATCAGACACACACTGGGAAGTGGCCCACTGAAAGGGTAGTGGCAGCTCCCAGACTTCTGTGAAGCAGCAGGGCCCCAGAAATGCCAAACCCCACTGTCCTGCTGGGAAGAGTCCTGGGTGTGGTGTCTGAGAGGAGTGCTTGGGGGCTGTCTGCTCAGGAATGATGTCTCTGTCCACTTCCATAGGTGAATCCTCATTGATGCTGAGAGACAGCGGCATGGAGTCTGAACCCTGCCATTCCCGGCTTTTGCTCAAGGATCCTCCAGATGCCCACCCCAGTAAATCCCCTAGTTATACTGCCAATCTCTTACTGAATCTGTTCTAGACCACGTGGTACACAGGGTGGAAGCTCTTGTCAGTTTTTCCCTGTGATCTGTTATCTCAGGCACAGAGAGAAGAATCAACTCTGAAGGTGCTGACCTAAACTGGGAACAAGAAGAGAATGTATAATTAGGAAAATATAAAATATTGGAAATAGGACTTCATTTTTAAGCCTCATCCTGGAAAGAATACAAAAGCACATATAATCAGATTTTCAGTGGTTTATTTTTGTTGTTTTGTTGTCTGGTTGCATACTGTTGCTTTGTTTTCCTCTGTCTTGTTTTCGTGCATGTTAGTGTCTCCACAGGTCTGTCTGAATAGGACAGGCTGGATGAACTATCTGTAGGGAAAAAAACTGGACCGACAGTTCTGGGGGGACTTTGGGTGGGGGGGTAGGGGGGTAAGGAAGTAGTGTTAACAAACACAGGGACAAGGGAACAACATGGGACCCCAAATGGTAGAGAGGGGGGAATGGCAGGCCTGGTGGGGAATGATCAAGGGTAAGGTTGTGTAGACAAGAGGTATACTCTAGCCCAGGTGGCAACGAGGCATGGTAGTAGGGCAGGAGGAAAGTCAAGGGAGATGGAGGAAAGAGCTAGGAGTCAAAGGGCATTTATGGAGGTCTAGACAAAGACATGTACATGCAAATATATATAGGAGGATGGGGAAATAGATCGATGTGTCTATATTTATAGGTAAAGCCCTGTCTATTAAACAACTCTTCCCCCCTCCTTGCTCTGCTGTGCCTCTACACGTGAAGTCATGACACCTGACTGGTCTGCACTCTTCTGAACGTTCTCTGTCAAACAGAGTCTCTCTTCAGAATCTTGCATTTCTCGCAGAGTTAAAACCTTGTCTTGTCTGGGGACCAACTTTTCTAGTTGGCAACTTCTTCCCTGAAACACGGTGGCACTTGACTCACTTGACTTACCCTGAGGTTTTCCTTAGCAATCAGGCACTGGATGAAGTGATGGTGTTGCTTGTAAGAGCGGTGGGGTTTGTGATGATCTTGGCCAAGGTGGGGAAAGACATGGCTGATGAACATTAGTAGGGAGTCAATGCCAACTGCAGACATCCTGCCAGAGGCCTCAGGGCATATGTACATTAATGAAATACAGGGACAAGAGTGAAGGGCAGTCTCTGGTCGAGCTTACCGCTGCCTGTCCTTAGTATCTGTTGGACATTGCAACAATTCACAGAGCCCAGAAACATGAGGAAATCTACTCAAGGGAGGAGTGGGTGGAAAAAGGCACTGGATGGCATCATGGAAGAGGTGGATATTTGTGGGATAACCAATCCCCAACTCCTTGGGACAGATCTAGTATTAATTCTTCTAAAACATTTATTTACCACATATGAAAATGACCAAGGACATTGAGAAGGTTGATTAAATGGCGTCAGTGTATAAAAAAGCAATGTGTTTGGAGAGTGTGGGGTAATGAGGACACTGTGGGGTGAACCTGATGGTTTCAAAGAACTCTATACTGCCCATCCTCTGATGCACAGGATATATGGGAGCCTCAGTCAGGGCAGGAGCAATGAAGGGCTGGAGGGGAAGAATACTTGGCTCAGAAATGCTGGGCTGTCCTTTGACCATTCACAGACACCTCCTAGAAAACGTGCTCTCTCATTCAAAACTAACACACAGATGAGTTCAAAAGAAGAATTGCCCTATGATGGCCTCAGAAGAAACAAAGGAGCCTCTATTTATAAGCACAGGGCTTCCTCCTATGCAAATCATTCTTCAGGCAGTAGGTTAAAATCCCAGCCTTGGGCACTGAAGGCTATCAGTTCTCTTCTGACAGGGCTGTGGGTCCCTTGGGAAAGTACAACTGTAGGCTAAAGATGCTTGTATTACAATTAAATAAAACTATTTAATATGCACCTATAAAATTCTGACACGTGGATTTTTAAATGTTTGTGAGGGGTGGGGACAATTTGCAATCAAAACGCAAGGCAAACAGTGGACAAGATGTTTGCTCAAGTGAAGCACCTCTCCTTACTCTGCACAAGGTAGCACAATGCTCCAGGCCCTCAAATGTGTCCTCCGAAAACCATCACTTGTTTAGTCCTGATTCCCAGCCAGTGTCTGAGGATGTCCAGGGCATTAAGACAAGCCAGGTTTTGAGATACACAGGACAGCTCCGATGCACAACTATGGCTTGAGGACATTGTGATGTGATTGCTAGTTCATGCTGGACTGTGCTGACTTTATGGAAATCCCAGCCACCCTTTCCTCTCAAAACCCTTACTGGACACAGATTTGCATCATAGCTGAGAGATCCCTCATCTTTGCCTTGTCCCCTCTGTGTGTATCTGACTCCATTTGTGTCCTTCTGCACTTTAGAAATGGGAGCCAGTTTCCTCACCTTACAATGCAAAATTTATAATTGAGCAGTTGATACAAACCCTGACATCGTGAAAATCTCCAATGGAAGCTGTAAGATGGAGAGGAAGCCAGTTCTTAACTCCCCTCCACACTGTCTGCCAGACTGAGTCCTGTGAATCAGAGTCCTGAGCAATCCCTGAAGTCCATACCTCCCTTTAGGGAGGTTTGTGTACAGATTCTTACACATTCCCTATTCCGTGTCTCCATTACTGAACTAGATTGAGGCTGTCCATTTGAAGATAAAAAATGTTCTTGGCTTTTCTCTGGTGACTGTCAATCAGGAATTCACAGTGTGTAGGTAGGATATGGAATAACTATTACTCACTTCAGGCCCTTCATGGAATTGGCTGATGACATCCATGCCATCACTGCTGGGGAGGGGTCCACAGGTTGGACTGCAGAATCTCAGAAGGGCCCTAGTCTGCCTCAAGTCTCCCAGAGCCACCAGCTGCATTGGACCATGCAAACACAAAGACATCCTGATCAGGAAAACCATCACACATGGTTTCACTCTCTTGTTCAACACCTTTTCTGTTCACTTTTAATATTGCCACAAGGGCATCTTAGGTCAGCAAAAATTCCACTGTGACTTATGTATAATCTTAGCTTTCCAGTAAATGGGGAGAACTGGACATCCTATGGGGTGTGTCCTCTCTCCTAGAGTTGAATACCTTTGCTAGTCTGGTTTTCATCAGCAGAATAACGTGTCATTGTGTGTGTAATTTACTATGAAAGTAGCTGACAGCAGAAATAGTGTCCTGGAGGAAGTAGCTGGCAACTAAATCTGTGGGAAAATATGATTTATTATTATCACATTTAACTGTAGTGTTAAGTCACACAAGAAACCAATAGAAACAGAGGACACCATATGATTCCCCCCCACCCCCCAGAATATAGGCCCTCTCATCTATAATATACAAATACCAAGATGTAGAAGTTAA
Source organism: Tenrec ecaudatus (assembly GCF_050624435.1). Classification (NCBI taxonomy): domain Eukaryota; kingdom Metazoa; phylum Chordata; class Mammalia; order Afrosoricida; family Tenrecidae; genus Tenrec; species Tenrec ecaudatus. The sequence continues at coordinate 260,810 of NW_027459591.1, forward strand.
AGACTCCAAAACAGGAAGTTATGGTCTCATGTGGTAAACTATAGCAACTGTGGGGGAAACAGATGAGGTAAAAACAGAAGAAGGTCGATCCTGGAAAGAGAGCAGAAATTTCTCCTGGACACATATTGCCCCTGAGGGAGAAACGTGGATGTTTGTAAGGCCACACCTCAGACCTAGGTTCACAATGTTTCCCTAAGAATGACAGAACTTCAGTTAATTACCTCTAGCTTTAGCGGAGCTCCAGACAAAACTTACACTCATCAAACACAAGAGTGCTGGAATCCACCTGAGGGTGCTAAAAAGGTAAGTGCAGAGTTGTTTTCTCCCTTGTCAGACCAATGCCAAGAGAGAAAGAAAATCAACAGCACATCAGTAGAGGCTGGAAGACCTTGGCGTCCAGAAAGTAGAGAACCTCAACAATGATAGTCCTGAATTGAACCTCTAGTTCCATTCCCTCCTCTGATCTTGGTTTTACCATTTGAAATCATGTGATCATACCTTGAAACTCATGAATTTAGAATAGCAATCAGCTGTGCCTCCCACGTTGGAGATTTTAAGCTTTAAGTTCAACACAGTAATTTGGTTCCTTTGAGAACACCATCACAGGAGACTCTATGAAACTGAAGTAACGCTGGGACGCTGCTGAATGTCAGAAGCCCTTGCCATTTCCCAATTCCTGCTATATGACAACATGCCCAAATTTGAGTGGAGCCTCCTTTGTAGGTGTTTTTTGTTTTGTTTTTGCTTCATTGTTTTGTGTGCGTGTGTAATTGTCTAGTTACACTCATGTCTATGTCCTAATGTGCTTTGTGGTCTCTCTGGTACTTTTTTGGCATGTATAGCATTCTATTGTGTGCATGTATCAACGTTTCTATAATTTGAATAAGTGATTGTCATGAAACCTTACAAAGTGATGGAAGAATATACTGTGAAATTTTCAGTCAATAATGTTGGCACTTAATAGTGACCTTTTCCCAGTCTCCCATTTCCCCTGAGTCTGATTGGAAAGTATTTATCTGAGCGTCATGAGAACTCTGATGCAGGGACACCTGACAGAGTCATTTCCTGCCCTTAAGGGACAGACTGTTTGTTGCTGTAAGACAGACTATATTCTCCCATTACAATATACTATTTGAATTCACAGATACCAGAAGTAGGCACAGAACTAATATTCTTAAATTAGAGAGAGATTCCCTAGGGAAACAGATTTAGCAGAATCCGCAGATCCCCACAGGAAACCAGCCTTGAAGCTCCAGCTGCACCTGCTCCTGGGTCTGAGTCCTGTGCTCTGTGGGTCCTGGGCGCCCCCTGGAGACCACTGTCCTCTGTGCAGGGAAAATTTGTGTATGGCCTCTCACTGATTTGCGCCCATTGGGTGTCTCTTGCACAGTAATACATGGACGTGTCCTCAGCTTTCAGGCTGTCCATTTGAAGATAGAGTGTGTTCTTGGAGTTGTCTCTGGAGATGGTACATTGACCCTTCCACCACTATTAATACCCGAGAACCCACTGCAGGCCCTTTCCTTGAGCCTGGCGGACCCAATTCATGCCATCCTTTTTGATGTTGAATCCAGAGGTTACACAGGAGATTTTCAGAGACCTCCCAGGCTTTCTCATATCGCCCCCAGACTCCACCAGCTGCACCTCACACTGACCACCTGCAAACAGACCCACATACAAACTAAATCACTCACCATCACACACACACACACACACACACACACACACACACACAGTACGGTACACCACAATTACCATGTGAAATAGCCAAAATGAAAGCCAGTGTTGCTGCAAAATTCATGATGTGTCCTCTGGACAAGCTCCTGTCACGAAATGGTAACAGCAGAGACCCGGAAACTGGAATGTCCTCTGAGATCTCAAACATCAGGGGCTGTGGCTGGTTTATCAGCAGGCAGAGAGCTGCATTTGCATCTTCCCTGATATTTAGAAGCGATTGTGTAGAGATTATGGGCAACTCTTCTCCCTCAGACTCAGAGAAACACAAGCATTCTCAGGAAAATAGAGCTCTTAAACAGGTTCTGTACCAAGTATTTCTTTGTTGCACATTATTAAATTTTTCAAGAAAGTAACTTTCAAGTTATAAGCTTTATATGGCAGACACAACAGCCTTTGCCATCTGAGAGGTCACAGTGCATCCCCTCTCGTTCCCCTCAACCGCTGGATAGGCATGATGACAGTGAGCAGCTCTATGATCCGTTTCTTATGTGGGGACATTATTAGATTCTTTTTCTCCTTTCACTGTCCATAAAATCTGTGGAATGGTGTCTCTTCTCTGATTTCTGATCTGGGAGATTCCAGCCGCCTTTCTTTTATCATGAGCATTAAAACTGGGTATTTATCACTTTAATTCGTCTTCTCTGTTTTTGTTTAATTGGGTTATTTGCTGTGCGCCTTCTGTGTTGTTAGGTGAGTTTTTAATATTTATTAGTTTCTACCCACCTACGCCTGCCCTGCTAACCTGAGTTTTCTCTCTGATTCTCTCCCACATGAGTGGACAGCTGTGCCCTCAGTGTGATTGAGCTCAGATGCAAGATAACTGATTTGTGGGTATTCTTCTGGAGTTCGAGTACCAGTTCCATAGGGATGGGAGGCTGTTTTCTGCTACTAGAATATATTGCTCACAACTACTCCAACCTCTTCTGCAGGTTTTGGCAGCTCCAGCTCTGGCATTCAGCAGTCACCAGAGATAGCAAAGTTTACGTTGAGAATCTGAGGGATTCATCAATCCTAGGCCCAAATCTTGGACAACTAGGAAGAGGGAAAATAATTACTGATGACAAGTAATGGAAACCTTATTATGTCAACCCATTTTGGGAATCTGGAAACTATCAGAAAGAAGTAACCACTTGGCAGAAGAATCTCCACAGGTAATTCATGACTACGGACAAGGTTTGTGGATCCTAGAGGACCCTGTCCATGACGTAATGTTTTCCACTAGGTTTGAGATTTTACCTGGAAATTGATGAGATGTTCTGCATTTTGGAAGCCCCAAGAATGAAGTAGAGACAATCCAATTCTTCTCAGAAACTGAGAAGAGAAAGTCTGACCCCCATCATCTTCTTTGTGATAACACCAATCCCAACCTCACTGTCATTAAGGTGATTTCGAATCTATAAGACAGAGTATATTTTCACATTGAAAAACACACTCAGCCAAACGAAGTGTGAAACAAGTTAGCGACACCACTCTAGCTGAGAAAAAAGACAGGAGCAGCATGAAAGTGAAAGGGTCTGCTTTACTTGAATCAGGCAAGAACTAAACCAGAACATTCCTGAAGGAAAGCTCCTGGGGAAAAAAAGGTGGGAGTGGTTTACAGATTTAGCCAAGGAAACAAACAAGTAACTGGGGTGTTCCAACATGCTGTGGCACCATCTCATATCCTAAGGGGAGGTTCCTTGGTCAAGCTGTGGAGTTTACATTGCCACACAAAGTTAAGCATGTTGGGGTATGGCCTCAAACAGAATGTCCAATGTTCTTAATTGTTCTTACACTGTAGTAAGATTCTCCTTAGTTATTATAATCACAACAAATATAATCTTGGAACAAAAATTAGTTATTGAAGATAACTTTTTCAATCCCTTGGTGTTTACTACATTTTGCTCAAATAAATAGTAAGTTTATTAATATTTATTGTTCGTTTTATTTCTTTTTTGGAACTTGATAGTGATTGGTAGACATCGATGGTCATGAAATGTACATATTACATTTACTTTTCTATTCTTCCTTTCAAAGACAAGCAAGAGCTTTCAGTAAATATCAAAGACTTTATTGAAGGAAGAAAACAATCTAGGAATGGACAATAATAATTGTAAAGAATCACAAGGTCCCACAATGAAAGACAATTTTCAGAGTTTAAATGCAGAAGGATCCTGCAACATAAAAGAAATTTTCAATCCTTTGAGCTTTATTTCACTTGGTTCAAACAGACAAGGCAATATCAAGGCCACTTATAAAGACTGAGTCATGTAACACTTTTTTTGTTTTGCTTTGACTTGAGCTATTGGGAGAGAGAGTGAATTCTCTTCCTGGCAGCTTGTTGTGAGAGGAGCTGGAAGGAAGGCGGGTGTCTGGAGTCTTCATGAAGTATGCTGACTTTTCAAAGTCAGTTCAAAATAAACAGTAATCATAAACAACAACAAAATTGGAATCTGGCCAGCATCGTTTGGTCTTCTTTACATTGAATCCTAATACATAATGACCTCTGCAATCCTTGATCATCATCAGCAAGTGTTTCAAGTCCTCACTTTCAGCAAGCAAGATTGTGTTATCTTCATATCACAGGTTGTTCATAAGCCATAAGTCATAAGCCTTTTTCCAGGCCTGATGCCATATTCTTCTTCATACCAGTAACTAACTGGTATCAGGTCTGGGATCCATGAGCAGTTTGTTAATGCCACAGCACCACTGCTCCCCCAGGAAGTTTCTATAAAGCTGTTTCTTGAATCAAGTTGAATGCAGGCAACTGAATCAAGTTAGAAAGCAAGCAAAGATCATGGCTACTTCTTAGGAAGAAATTCTAGTAACATTGGGAATGGCCTTAATGAGGAAAAGGCCAGGACATTTGAGCTGATTTTTTTTCCTATATGACAACGCACCTGCTCAATCTTCAAGAGCATCAAGGGCTGAACTCTGAGAATTTCATGAAGAAACCTTACGTCATATGCTGTATAGTGCTGCGGTTAATCAGAAGTTACACAGTGGGCCACTCCAGAGAAACTCTTACTGGTATGATACATCAGTGCTCCCATGTGGGGAGATGTCGCCCTGTCGTGCCAGTGGCCTGTGTTATTGGTTTCACGAACTGGGAGACAGCAGACACTCTG